>NW_022145580.1:0-187500 GCF_000002235.5 Strongylocentrotus purpuratus | reverse complement strand
CAACATAAAAAAAATCTTCTGGAAGGCCATGCATGATGGCTCAAGGCATGGGAACACATTTGTTATGTTGGGAACCGGGGTAAAATGCAATAAATTATTGAACATTTATTGCATTTTCTGTTTTTGTTTTTTTTATTTATGGAAACTGCCCCCTACCCTAGCCCCCGCTGCGTACAGTCATTGTTCAGTGACAAAGCAATGGCCTCGTAACTGTGAGGCCCCAGGATAAAACCGTGTCGATGTGCTATATTAGTGCCCTTTTGTGGGGAATTAATCCTCATTACTGTCATTTATGACTTAAATTGCTGTTTTTGTCGTCTTAACCCTTAAAAGGCCGCCGGGGTTGATTAGGCCATGCAACAGCCGGAAAAGGGGGGGGGGGGGGCGTGGAGACCCCCCACCATCTTATCATGGCCGTAAAGCAACAACAAATCTATACGAATATATAGGTGAAAATGTAGATGTTTTATAACTCAAAACATTAAAAAAAAAATGTTATAGATGTTACATTGCATTTTGTATAATTTCTAAGTTTTCAGAAAAACTGCAGGGGCGGGGCGAAATACGCCCCCTCCGGCCCTTAGGGCGATTAGAGAACGCTCGAGAAATATATGAGATAATTATTGTGCAAGCGCAAGATCGGATGTAAAGTAAAATCATCATACTTGAAATACAGTTATTACATAGAACAAATAATAAAAGCAACCAGTTAAAAGTACTCTTCAATGACACATTAAAGTCCGAAATGTAATGAGCAAAATACAAGTTACAAATAAGTTTTCTTTTTAACAGTGATTTAATCTGCAGAATAGACAATACCTTCCCACACTACGATTTCTACATGGATGTCGGCTTCACATATCACGCATACAATATATAAAATAAAGAATAAGCCTCATCGACACAAATGTACAATTTAAAAATTACGATAGAATTTTTATTCAAAAGTCACCTTCCTAAAGATGCTTTATCTTATATTCCTCATTATGTTTTAAATGGTTAATAAAAGCAGCTCTTGATACTCGGAAACTTCCAAAAGAAAGAATAGTATTGTTGTGGTCTAGTGGATAAGTCGACGGACTGTGGATCACAGGGTCCGTGGATCGAGTCCTGCCGCGGCACTAATGTCCTTTGGCAAGACATTAATCTACATTTGCCACTCTCCACCCAGGTGTTAAATGGATACCGGTAGGAAGAAATTCCTTGAATGATGTGAGCGCGGAAATCGGCTGCCTAGCAGAGCCGAGTGATATTCGGAGCGCCTTGAGCACTTTGGATATGTGCGGTGTATAAATATCGATATTATTTATTATTATTATTAATTACTTTCCCTCTCGTGATAGAAACACAATCAACCTGATCAGTTACTATAGAACAAATGAAGAGTAATTAACATTAAGACTGGACGTACGAGGAAGTGAAAGTAAAAAAATATATTTTCAAGTGGAAATTACTGTAAACATTAAGCTGTTGTGACTCGTATTTTATAGCATGCATATACCAGGGATATGTGATCCCTGCATAGACATTATAGGAAATTGCCTATGTTTATATGCCGGTATAGACACAGTGCAGTTTGAGCAGTCTTGTATAAGGCTCGGTTTTAGTGTGTGCCAAATGTATATTAACATTGAAGTATTTTCATTCCAGAATGACGGGATATATTGGATTATACGTAATGACGTTCCTTTTGGTCAAATTATCTAGTAAGTAGCCGAATCTTCTCCTTTTGTTTTTGAATGTAAGCCTATTTTAACGTGACAAAGAGAAAGTTGGAAACCTAATCTAAGATGTAGATCACAAGGAAACAATGCGGTTTGTGTCAAGATTGGCGACTCACCAACTTGGCTGCTGGTAGTAATATAAGTCGTATGGTCAATATTGTTATGAGAGTATATGCATAATCATAACATGTTAGGAGCACGTGGCTGGTGCTACAGAACTAGCTATCCCTGAGAGGTTCAAACCATATCTTAAAGCTTAGTCCTCTCACCCGCCAGGCAGCAACCTTCCAAGGAAGCCCCGGATTGAACCGAACTGCCTAAGGTTTGCAGCAAGTACGAAACTCAGAGACTCTGACCTGTGTACATGTTGTCAAATTCAGACATTTGAGCATGTTCTGAATGAGTGTGCTGTAGCAGGACCCCATTGTCACCTCACTAAAAAACTGTTATCATATTTAAACGATTGTCAGTCTTAAATAGCTATGGTTGATATACGAAAAGATAAAGATATGGCTGCTAATACTAGCCAATATTTCATTTGCTCTGAATCAGTAAACAGAATAGAGTGATCTAGTGAATGAAGCGATGAGCTTTGAAAAGTGAATAACTTAGATTCAAGTCCACGTCCTTGAGCCAAAGTGCCTTTGTTATACATCCTCAATGCTAGTTATCTATCGTCCCTTTTCCGGCAGCTTTCTAATATGATTTTTTTTCCTCCGCTCTTTGGTCCAATGAATCAAACACTGTGTTCGTGCAATGATTTAGCCTATTAGAACCTTGTTGATTATCATGATTATGCACTTCTTTCATATACAAGTGCATGTAGTCTGAATCGCACAGGCTTCAAACTAATACTTTGATAGTCCTTCTTATATTGTCAATCATAAAGCCTACATTATATATTATGTTGCATTGTTCGTTGGATATTTATCCTTATTCTTCAGTAACTAAAGTAATCAACATAAACCTCCCAAAGTATTTTTCGGTCGTTTAATAATTCAGACGATATGTTTATAATATATATATAATTTTATCCGTTATCATTAAATAAAAATGCCTTCAAATGAATGAACGTTTGTGATCCATGTTAGACTTGCCTCGACTGTTTAATCCTACATCAATACGCTAGCGACCTTGTTTAAAAAAATACAATATATGCATGGAAGTTTGTGATATATAGAGTGAGAGAGTGAAGAAATATGAATACTGTGAATGCATCGAGGGAAATCTAATGTACAACATGGAAGACACTAATACATAATTTTAATTTGTTTGTCTCTCTGGAATATTCTTAAATACATTCGATCTGTCATATGCTTATCGAAATTGTGACTTACACATATCATGTCAGCACCTTCTTGTCTGTCATTGTATGTTATCCTACAAGAGTTATTAGTAGTTTTAAAAATCACATCATTACAGGTTCCGCATGAGATTTCTGGGGAAAGATGAGTTCTTCTTCTTCTTCTTCTTCTTCTTCTTCTTCTTCTTCTTCTTCTTCTTCTCCGCTATAAGTTCAGGCCGCCGTCGGGTGTAGTGTCGTATACTGATTGTACGAGAGTGTGGAGTGTGGAAAGTTTAGTTTGCAGTGGAAATAGTTTATAAAAGGTTGATCACACTCATTTTGATATACATCGATGTCAAAAATAACTTAGAACCAGCTTAGAACCACGGACGACAGCATGCTTATATATCAAAGCAAGAGGCACCGACAAACTTACGATTGCTCAATGCTGAAACATTACTGAACTAATACTAGGCCTGCTAGCCTCTCACGTTGGTCACAAATTCGTGTACAAGACCTCCTCAATGATATACAGTGAAACCTGTCTATAAAGACCACCCAGGGGAGACAAGAAAAAGTGGTCTTTAAAGACAGGTGGTCATTATATACAGGTTTCTTCAGTACATGTTCCAATGAGAAACCATTTTCAAGGTAAACAACAAAAATGGTCTTTGTAGACAGGTGGTCTTTCTATACAGGTGGTCGTTAAAGCAGGTTTGACTGTATCACTAAAAGTGGACACGTCTTTAAGAGTACATGTAAGGTAGTATTTGGAGTAGTTGGCCCCTCTATATATTGTTAGACCTAAATAAGTGTCAAGTATTTTGGTACATGATCACGTTTACACATGATTATGCTTGATAAAGGTATTCTCCATAAAGTAAATAAAGGTGTTGGTTTCATGTAATTTATTCCTTCAAAGTGATGACAAAGACTTATTTCTATTTATAATCAGTGCCATTTAACAAAGAAACATTTATAATTTTGAAATTGCTAATTCATATAAACTGTAAAAATGAAGGTATTGGGAGTTGTTTTTTTTTATGCGTGTGCCGGTAATAATATTAGAAAAAGCGTAATCGATTAAGCTCTTTTAACGCAACAGTTATACTTTCATAACAGAGACTGCACATGTTTATCCACTAGGTATATCTTTCCCCATCTGATTTTAATAAACTTTTGTTCAGTTCTTGTTCGTGAACAAACAAAAGAAATGAAATTTGGCTTCACGAGGTGCCTCGATTTAGCTAATGACTATGTTACGTGGAAAGAGCAATCATTCTTCATAACAACATTTAGGTTTAAAAACTGTCATAAGTCACTTGACTCGTTTTCAAGTGTTCCCTCAACACAGCACTTGAGGTATATTATATTTTCCCGAGAATGTTTTGAGGTAAGATCATTCGTTATCAAAATACAATTAGCTATTTCCATACGACCCAACCTTCATTTCCTTTTATTCAAGGGTGTCGATTTGTATCCGTGGTTGGGGGGATGATAGGTGCCAAAATATTTTCGGCAATGGATTAAAGCAACCAAGAGGTAGAAGCGTGTGACAGGTTGCACCCCTCCCCCGCGAAGCGCGGAAGCTTTGACGTTTCATTAAATTATTAGAGAAAGAAGACGATTCGTTGGACCGTTCTCGACTCTTAATCCTTGTTTGAATCAAGTTCCCCTCCTCCGCGCGTAGCGCGGAACCTCTGACGTTTCATCAGATTATTAAAGAAAGAAGACGATTCGATGTACCGTTCTCGACTCTAAATCCTTGTCTGAATTCAGTTTCCCCGCTCCCGCGCAAAGCGCGCAAGCTGTCTCCTTGTCTCCGATCTCATCACGAATTCGTCAAAGAGTTCATCTATGTTTACACTGTCCAGGATTGTCTGATGTGCATTGCAGATTGCTACTTTTGCGCTTCGCGCTTAACATTTAGCTCGTTGCAAACACTGCGTCTTTGCATTTGGCGCACTGCATTTCTATGATACTGTTGATTGAACAAATTGAATTTAATTAAAACTTATTTTATATGTGTATTTTATTTTGAATGTAATTTTGTTTTCTGGTTTAAACATGTATGATTTGCATTTGTGGAATAAAGTTAAAATTATATCAAGTAAAACTAAAATCTAAGATATACCATTTTATAAAGGAACCGATAGCGATACTATGTAAGAGTGTAAAAAGGGCTTTGCTTTTAGCAGTGAGATGAAGTGTCATGATAAAAATAATCATCCAATCTGAAATCCTTTGAGCCATATTCTATTAGCACATTTCGACTTGTCGCTATAGAGTTGTCTTTTTAAAGAGGAAAATGAATATAATCATTGGCATTATTTAGCAGATTTTAATGTTTGAGTGTGTTTTGAAACTCGCAACCTCATTCTTTCGTTCATCTTATTCCTTTGCAGTTCAGCAACAAATTACGGTCCCAACTGGTTCCAGTGTCAGACTCTCGTGCGCATGTGCCAAATCTAGGTCCCTCCACACTTCTGTCCAATCACCGATCACTTGGACTTTTACGTCATCGTCTGGACCAATATGCATCGCTAATTGGACAGGCGTAAAGAAGGATGCCGTATCTTATTCATCGACCACTAAGTATCGCATGGTAACAAAACGTTGGCTCAAAGGCGACCTTGTTATCTCCCACACATCGCCGGCAGATCAAGGAAACTACACATGTGAAATCACTAGACGGTGTACTGTTTTATTGGATATCAATGGTAAGATTTGTATAAGCCATAGCCATCAAGGCATCCTTTGATTGAACAGTACAACTTTCAAAATCATATTGGCCTATCCATAATAACTTTCAAAAGAACTGCCCTTTAAAGTCATATTAGTTGTGTTTTATAAGCAAAAGACATCTCAATTCCTTTATTTCTATACCAGACTGGATTTTTCGTTTAAAAGTATTAATAGTCCAACTTGACATGAACGATTGTAGTTTAGATTGACAGGAAATGTGGATGCAGTGACCTGGAAAAAAAAAATCGGTGCCTTGAATGCTTTCCTTTTATTAGACCAACATGAATGAGGAGAACTCATGATTTTTTAATATGTTTATTGGGCATCAAACCTTCTTGACTTTGTAAACGCAAAATGATAAAACAAGTAAATTTGAACATGTTGGGACACATCAACGATTTACCATTTCTTGGAGGACATACCATTTTTTTTAATGGCACCTGGAGTCCATGGCCTCTCGGGTACTTGGGGCATCTCGTGACAATAATATAGTTTCAAAACTAAGTTGATAATTAGGTGCTTAAGAATGAATTATGGTGACATCGAGCGGAAACTAACAATTTAGAGAGTTTCATACTCGATGAATAATAGCCCCTTTCAAAGTGTAATATATTGATAGATATCATGACCCTGTTTTTCCTCTCATTATATAGGTCTCTGTTTCGCTTCATAAGCCATTCCCTCGATCTTCTACCATGGATTTCCTATCCAAATTATGATTGAGGATTACATCGATAATCCATGTCTGTAATTTTCTTAAATCCTTTTTCCCCCTTCATATTTCGATAGGGCGTTTTCTACTCATTAGTGAGCATTAATGGGGTCATCAATCAACAATGCAAGCCCCTTTGCTAAATCCAAAGTTAATACCAATAACGAAAACAATGACTTGGCTTTACGAGACATAGTTTAAGGAACACATTTTCGTAACAAATTTGTGCACGTCTCGTATACAAAATCCTTTTAATCTTGCTATTTTAGTAAATTCATTTATTTTTTTCTGTTCTAGTACCTGTTTCAGAGGTCTTTATAACCATCAACAGAGGTCCTTTTCTAAAAGCTGGAGATGTCGTGACGATTGCGGAAAACGACCGCGCCATTTTCAAGTGTTACTCAATAGGCGCCAAACCAGCGGCAAGCATCACGTGGTCACTCTCGCGTATACCAATCAGGATCCAAGTTACGAGTGTGTCGTTCAGCAGCTTCACGTACAAAGGTCGCTATGATGCTGTCAGTACACTGATTGTAAGGCGTGCGACCATGCTAGGGTACAACGACCAACCGTTGACATGTCGGGGTTCGGGGGCTAGAGCCTCCATGGCCAACTCGTCAGTTTGGCTGCGTATTGTAGGTGAAGTCCGTCGACATATAAAATACGTTCATTATAGCTGCATATTGCTACAGCCATACATAAAAATGTACATCTTTATTATCTTTAAAATGTTTAAGAAATTAAAAAACTGTTTATGAATATTTGCTAGCATAGCATTATAGAATGCATATGTACAGAGGGCTCAAATATACGTACTCTAAAAAAAAAACGATAATAGTATACCGTTTAACTTTTGCACACTAGATAGCCTAGCAATACGTAGATATATTCAAGTATCTTGTATTTGTTTCCTTTGCAATATTAGATGACAAAGACTTTGTGAAAATGTTTTTCACCAGTGAACCTGGCAGTTAATGACATAATGAAGTAGAAAAGTAAGATTTCATATTGACATTCCATCTCAATATATAAATCTATCCTGCCCTTAAAGATGTTATTCGGTAACATATATCGAAATAACTGATTACATGTATTTATTTTCTCTTGAATTCAACCTAACAGCTCCTCTCTCCCCACCAACGATCACGGGGAATACAAACATTACCCTCTCTACTACACAGCGATCCGTCTTCTTGAGCTGCTCCACCATTAACTCCTACCCTCTGGCTATCATCCAGTGGTCTGTTGGAGGTGAAGATCATAGTTCTACCATCCATCATCAGGAGAGGTTTGGACGATTCGATGTGACCGCTCATCTAGAGCTGGTAGTAGATGGTAGTGATGATGGGTTGGAGATTGTTTGTAAGGTTTCATCTCCATTGCAGACTTTGAACAAGTCAGTCACATTGAATGTACTTGGTACGTATAGTTTGTTACGATCATAATTTGAATGTCAACTATATAAATTGTTGTCTACAATTAAGTCTTATGGTTTATTTGCCATTGCATACTTTGAACAAGTAAGTCAAGCTGTGAGTTCGTGGTAAGTCTTGTTCTTCTTCAGATGGACATACAGATAAATAAAGAAATAATCAGCTTTACCAGCTATGAGATGGTCGCGATAGAGGTTTGGGGATTCGTTTTATTGTCTTCTTCCTTGTCTATGTCTGTTTAAGTCCGAAGAGAGAAAAAAAAATCAGGGTGAGGATATGACATGCACGAAAGAAAGAAGGAAAATGATGTCGGGAATAAATGATCAAACTTTATTGATATAAAGTTCAATTTTCTCGTTTTTTTAAATCATAGGAACAATTTTCACGTAAAACTTCAAAATTGATATATTTTTCATTGCCGGGATATGGTTGAACTCTTGCAATATTCTTGTTTGAGGCGCTTTCCTAAACTATCCATATAACTTTACAGCCCCTCCACTAGGTATGACGGTTAATTGGACAGAGAAGCCCGTGAAAGAGGGGGACTCCTTGACGGTGCTCTGTACAGCATTTGGCGCCAATCCCAAACCACATGTATACTGGGAAACCTCATCACACAGAATCAATGACGTCATGCGGCGGGATGGGAATACAGCCACGAGTTTGCTCCGTCTTTCACCCGTGACTAGAACAGACGCGGGCCTATACAGTTGCCTTGCTGACAACCAGATAGCCTCTGCATCAATCATCAGGAGTTTTACACTAAGAATTTACTGTAAGGAAAATATGAAGTCCAGTAATCAAGGAATGAGTGATAATCCCGTCACAAGGACTCTTAGAAAATTAATGAAGAAAGAAAACTTAATACCATTATGTAATGATAGGTCATTAAAATTTTCGGAATTTCACAAGATGACGCACATGGCTATTGAAATAAGCTTAGGTTGGTTTTTCGAAAATCCTTTAAATAGTTTTGCAGTGAAATTTGTATTAGGTTGTTTTTTCAATAGCAATAGAAAAATGTCAAAAGTGAACTTATCATCAAGAGTTTTACACTTAGAATTTATTAATATAAAGTCCAGTAATCAAAGAATTGAGTGATAATCTGCTCCCAAGGACTCTCAAGAAATTAATGAAGGAAGAAAACTTGATACCATATTGTCTAGTTCGGATTATGTAATGATTTTTCAATTTTCAAAAGTATTTGTTATCGTGATTCCTATATTCATTTATTCCTTTATTTATTTTTGAATTCAACTTTAGTTCAATTAATTGAGGGAAACATCAGAAACGACTACACAGTGTACTGAAAATTACTTTTAGTTGAAGAGTAAATTTTGCTTCAGTTAATGATTCCGCCTTGAAATGTTTACTTCTTCAGTCACCCTTTAACTAACGTAAAATATAAACCGCATCGTATGATGAGCAGCTTAAAGGTAATACAAAGTTTTGGAAAATTTTGAAAATTGGCTGGATAAAGATTTTCTACATTTTTGAAACATTTGGATGCCTCTGTGGATGTATTATTTAGGCACTAAAAAAATTAGCCCCTTTACACTTCTGCTTCCGAGAAAAATTGAATATCAAAATTTACCGGTGCCAGGTAAATTTCCGTAATTTTCAGATAGCGCATACGGCCATACAATGGTACTGTAGCCGCGACCATGAAAATCTCAGAATATGTAGTTGGGTTTTTAATTTTCAAACGAGAATAGCCAATCGGTCAATTTTAGTCAAGAAACATGGTTTTACAGCTAAATTAATATCTTGACCTTGAGAGGGAGCTTTACAACGAAAGGAGTTTATTATTAACAATTTCATCACTTTAGACACGATTTCAACCGCGACAACGATCACTGAATATTGTAAGATTGCATATGGTTCCAATATGTTCATTTGAACCAAATTCATGACCCCATACCAAAACTTTGTGATACCTTTAAAAGTTCAATATATCGGTTAGCTAATATGGCTAGTTGTTATTTCTGTAGTTTCTTAAATTGCCTCAAATACTTATTGATCCATGAACAAATTTTTAGAGCTGAGTACTGAAACCGTTGAAACCTGTAATTCCATAAAGACAAATTTGTCATCAAAATAATGAATCAGAATAGCAACATTATATCTGAAAAACATTATGATCATGTTACTCTTTGAAGTAACTTTCTCATATTTAAAATATATTTTTCTTCGAATTTAGATGAGCCAAATATCATAACAACATTGCGAACCATGACTATTCCACGATACGAGGACACATTCAACATTACCTGCATCGCAGAAGCAATACCACTTCCTGTAGTTGAATGGACGAGTCCATCTTATATGACCAACCTCTCCCGACCTATCACAGAGGTATTCGGTACAACGATTGTGAGTCTCATGCAGATACCAGGCGATCGAGGCAACCTGCTGCCTACCACATTCAACATGACTTGTTCAGCAAGTAATATTGTTGGAAGAACGACATGGACCATTGAAATCAAATATGGTAAATTTGTATAGTACGAGGGAAACTATGGTAACGACATATGTTATTATAAACCAAAACTTTAGGACTTTGTATTGTTTATTCTTTTGATTTTCTAAATAAATGTTGTGAAGAAACGTTTTCTCTTGTATATATGCACTAACTTGAAAGACCAACAATAGATAAAAGAAGTCGTTAACATATAGGGCGAGAGATATTGGGAGGGGGAGGGGGAGTAAGAAGAGGAGGAATAGAGAGAGAGAAAGAGAGAAAGAGAGAGAGAAAGGGATGGAGTAAGATGGTGAGTATAGGAGACTACAGTAACGAGCAAGAATTATTTTCCCATATCGTTTCATTCCAAAGCACTGTTTAATGTACGAGAATATAAATATACCTTTTCTTGGTTTCACATGTCACTTTCAGGCGAGGTCTCCGATGATGTAGATGAGGACGTCGACCCGACAGCTCCCTTAACAGTAGACCTACCTATTCTCTGTGATGGTAATATTCATTTTATCTCCTGTTTACACTTTTGGGACAATAGGCCTATAACATTATGATGAACTTACTACTCCCACCGATCGGATAGTTATACTATTTGATTTGTTTTTTTAATTACATTTATTATCCTCCATGTTTTTACCAACGTCATAGATTTAACGTCATACAAATGAAAATAATCATGTGATTAGCATTATGTTTTTGTTTCTCGAACAGATAACCCACGTGGGATTCCAAAGATGCCTGTGGAGCGCCCACTTTTGATTGCATTGATTTCAGCCTGTTTTGTCTTCTTACTGATAGTCTTAGTATGGCACACGAGAAGGAGGTTAAAAATGGACGAATTTTGGGGTGAGTAAAAGGAAAATAGAACAAGACCAAGATACAGCCAAAATTCGGGACTGAATGACTCCTCCTTTCTTGATAAAGATGTGTTGATTTCCTTTGACTCGTGTGAGGCGCAAGTTAATAGTTCCAGACTGAAGTCAATGAATATACATCCAGGCAGGTCATTCAGCCTAAAATCTAGGCTAGATAAAATCCTCTCTCCCTCTTTCTTTTTTTTTCTTCTTCCCACTTTATCCCTCTTCCTTAATCTGAAATGAGCTAATGCTCTAATCACACACTCCCATAACATGATGATTTCATTTGAAATATTGATAAACTGGAGGAAGAAAATATAATATTTATGTTCCATCCAGACACGTAGCAATTATATTCATCCTTCATGATGTTTCTTTTCTCTGACGCAGTTGTCCGTAGGGAAGGATTCTACGTTGATATGAACAGAAGACGAGCTGGCATACCAGGTATGGAGCAAAATATAAATCATTTATCTTCGTTTTGGGTATTCATTCTACTCAAAAGTTATGATGACCTTGGTAAACAGTTACAAGCCATCAATGTTTTGATCTATTCTAGCCCTAATGACGTATGAATCATAATTACTCAACTCCTTTGATTAAGGACATCAAGCGGAAGCTCAATAAAAATACAGTTTGAGGTGGATCCAAAGAAAATGGGGAGGGACCGTGGAAGAAATTTCAAGCTTCCTAAATGCTTTCTATTGGAATAAAATCCTAATGGAATAAACTCCTAATACAGAAAAAACACAATCAAAACGTCATAAAGCTAAATATAATATTAGCAAGGGAATTGAAAATTAGCTTTAAATCACTTCGTTAAAATGTGGGATTATATTGCCTCAAGAATAATGCAGTGTAGGTTTGCAAACCGGCTTTCGAACGTGCTATCTTCCCGATTAAAACAATATTTTGTCTTACCACTAGACAATCGAGATGTATATTGCTAGGCCTTATTGACAACCCACCCATTATTTAATGTTTTCTCACAGATCAATTAAGAAAGAAAGATCAGATACGTGTTACCATTCATATAAGTATACTAATTCTCCCACCCGGAACAAAAAAAAAGAACCTTTTATTTTCCAAGTTGGTGGCTGGGGAATTTGTTGTAGTTACTTGTCAGAGAAGTGGGTATCTGAGCCCCATTTTTTGTTTGTGATAATTTTGTTTAAGATGTATGCCTTCCCCGTCAAAGAATTATTCATCCGCCACTGGTTACCTCAGACCTTGTTTTCTGCGATGTTATGGTTAGCAAAGAGTTTTTATTTAATATTTAATGTGAAATGTACCAGAAGCAAAAGCATATCACGTGGCATTCATTATAAAGCGTTCAATTAAAGCCCAATATGTACAATCTTGCCCTCATTATAAACCATAAAGATTCATCTTTGAAATGTATACAGCTGTCAACATGGTCGAATTAATTTTTCGTATCATGTTGACATCTCTCAGCCCCCCCTTCTTCTCCATTAGACACTTTTTTGGTCAGATGATGAGTATTTCATCAGCCGGAGGGGGCTATCAATGATATATGCTCATAGCAAGGAAAACACATCCCAAAAGGGAGCCCAATGAGAAAATACAAAGTAATGCCCTCTGTTTCGCGGATATGGTATTTGTAACATCCCATGACCATAATCAGGAATACACGTTGGAAAAATCGAATTTACACAAAAACCCCAGTATAGAATGAGAAGTGGACAGTGCATCGAAGAAGACAAGAGGAAACTGAGGGAAAAAGAAGAGACACGAGCCAGAAAATAATAAATGAGGCATATTTAAAAACATAAAATAAATGAATAGTATTTCGGAAAGGCCGTTGCAGTGTGGTCATAACATTATTCCTATAGAATGGAATGAAGGAAATATCCTATTCTTGATGCTGGATAGCATCAAGTTCTTATCGTTCATAGTATTGCTCATTATCAACACATATTACATTTAACAATACATATTCATTCCTAAAGAAATCTAAAACCTCAGTTTTATTTTTCAGTGACATAAGTCCATGTAGTCCTAAAGCATCAGTAAGCCCCTAAAATCAATATCCCGGAATTCTGTGGTTTTTGTTGTTTCGTAAAATGCTCATAAATCCAAACAGCTGCTGTTGTTTTCTTTGATGGTGTTCATTTGTTTTCTGTTCACAATACATAATGATGAAGTGATGCCTAAATACTATGACGCTTTATAAATCTATCATGACAGATTAATGAACACATATCACATGAAACATTTCAACAAAATATTTCAATTAGGTACATCAAAACAACGAAAAGTCCCACAACGACCAAGCCCCATTTCCTCATGAAAAAATATAATTGCAGGTTACGTCCAACTGTGGACAAGATTCATCACAGCTTGGGTTCACCTAAGCAGTCCTAGATGTGAAAATTTAGCCATTTATCACTCGATCTTTTACCTCTAGGGACAACACTCATCTATTGACCTAATGACCAGTATAACTGGGTCATAGTGTGACGTACGTGACCACGGGGGCATAGTCACAAGGTCATTAAGAAAAGACTATTATCATTAACTTTTATATCTTCGCAATTATTGTAATGATTAATGCTTCTTTACCTAATTATCTTCTTCCACTTTTTGATTTGTTGCTTTCCCATTAGGGAGCATGGATCATTTTACAAAGATCACTTCTCCCAAAGTATTTTCCACCTGTTCTCTTATTTGTGCCTCTTCTCCTCTTTCCTTCTTTCTTGCTCTTTATCAACTATTTTCCTCCTCTCTCTTTATACTACACTCTAGTAGAACCGTATGCCCTCTCACCTTATGCACCCTCTCTTATGTCTCTAGTTCTCTCTCTCTCTCTCTCTCTCTCTCTCTCTCTCTCTCTCTATCATCTCTCTCTCTCTCTCTCTCTCTCTCTCTCTCACTCTCTCTCTCCTATCTTCTTTGTCTGTATCTCCTACCCCTGTTCTCCATTCCTGTCATCTCTAACCCCTGCTCCCATATCCCCTCTCTTTCTCATTGTAATTCTTCCTCCATGCTAAACTCCCTCTCACTCTCTCTCTCCCTCACACACCACCCACACACCCATACACCCACACAGATACACACATTCATACACTATCTCCAGCATGTCAAATGAAATATCACCCTCTCCCTCTTCTTCATAATTTATTCTATCAATTTTTCTTTCTCTATATATTATAAGTTTTTATTTTATACATTAATTGTATTTCTTGCCCTTCCCTCTCCTTTCTCTCTCTCTTCTTTTACCACATGTCCCTAATTTTGGCCCATATTGTCTCTCCCCCTCTCTCTCGCTCTTCTCTCTCTCCCTCTCTCTCTCGCTCTTCTCTCTCACTCCCCCTCTCTCTCGCTCTTCTCTCTCACTCCCTCTCTCTCCCCATCCTCTCTCTCCCTCCCCCTCTCTCTCTCTTCTTTCTCCCTCCCTATCTCTCCCACCTTCTTTATTAACTCGGTGAAGGACAAAGAAAGACTACATCTCACCGAAAAGACCACGTAGCAAATAAGTATTTTCCTCACTTATTTATACATGCTATTACTGTGACCCTGTCTCACAAATTCTTTTCTTCCAACAGGAATACCAACAGTAGATGAATTAGAAGCAGTAAGCACCACGACTAGTCCACGACTCACCCCTTCATCGGGAGCATCCATTCGATTTGAGTTCGTCTCTCAGCAAAGTAAGTTTAGCACGATCGCAAAGACTTTCGAGAAATCAATTCAAGAGCAATTTCGATACCCTATTGTAAATGTAAATGCCTTAGAATCATAAACGCTATACATGATACGTTCTTGTTATGCTCGCACATTTCATTAAAAGGATCCGGTAACTTTGTCTCAGATTCTAAAACAAAATCCTGGATTTAGCTCATACTGCAATGAGAATTATAAACCTTTAGGTCAGTCAGGAACCCCATGACTTTTACAAGCCGATCGCCTGTCTGATTATCAAGATATTTATGATTGTAAATCGAAACCAAATTGTGCGTTTTCTTAACGGTTTTCATAATACTACGGTCTATTGGAGAAAACGAGTATAGTAAAACCGGTCACTCAAAGGTTTTTACTTTTTGAGGCACTCCTTGAATATTTTGAAGCGCAATTTTTGTTAAGGCTTCAATATTACACCATATCAGAGACACTGATAACACGTAGGGCTGTGCATCTCAGATTTAACATTGTTGAACGATTAAGTGACTAGAAAAGTCTCCTGAAATTGCCTGAGTTTGCTTTTGTTAGTCTTTGCGATCGTCTTGTTTCGACATTTGCATTTGGCTTGTCACTAGATAACTAACTAAAGTAGTACTTGATGTAGTCTACGTAAAAATAATCCTATATAGGATATCATTTCAAAGAAGATCCGTTTCGAATTTCTAGTTAATATTTTGATTAACGTCATGCTAACGTCATACAAATGTCAAGGGAACTGTTTTGTAACAGAATATCCCAATATTGTGATGTTTATTTAGTAAACTTTTTTACTTCATGGTTTTGAATAATAATGAACCCAACTTACGAACATGGAATCCAAATAATAGAAAATTCACGCCAATCAAATTGGTTTGTTGTATCAAAGAAAACTAAAAAAATCGAGGAAACACTATGAAAAAAACAAAAAAAACACTTCACATTATTTTAGTTTATTATACCTTAGACAAGAAGGTCAACAATTATATTATTGAGAATAAAAATAATAAGATATTCAAATAATAACCCTTCAAACCTCCTTTGATACACAAAACAGAATCTTGAAACACTTAATAATAAGTGTTTCAAGATTCTCTTTTGTACAATGGCGTGGAGAACCACAAATCGAAGATTTCTTTTAACATCAAATCTTAACGTTCCGCTGAAAATTAAATTATGTGAAAAATGCTATTCACGTATATAACTTCCAACTTAACTTTTCAAAATTAGGCCGTGAAATATGTTATTAAAAAGTAAAACCATAAGATAATAAAAGTATTCCAAATATCTTTATAATCCCAATGAAATTTTGAATAATCACGAGATGTTACAAGGACTTTAAGAATCATGACTCTCAATAGTGCAATGTGAAAAATGCTATTCACATAAATGCTTGTTTCCTGTTTTCTAGCGGTCGAAATAAAGGCAACGATTGCGTCACTTAAATCGGATCTCTATGCAAAACATCTAACACCTCACATTTGCCTAAACAGAGAATTTAAAGGGGATTGCTACACACACCCCATGTGACGATATTGTGATTGAACGGATATTTCTCCACAATCGTCCTGATATTGAGGACAGTTTTTGCATTGAATCATATGTAACATTCAACACATTTTTCATGGCGTTGGTTCGCAGTGTACATGAACATTATTTACGAATATTGAAAGAAATTTGGCATTAATTTCCTAAATTACTCAACAACATAGAAAGCTATAGAACTGAAGATGGAATCAAATTTCTATTAATCAGAATAATGGCCACTAGGCTGTGAAGTCTCATGCATCTTAATACTCTTCAGGGAAACAATGCACGTACTTGGAATTTTGTAAACAAAGGACTGAGTTGATTGAAAATGACATTGTTTTATTCATGAACATGAAAGAATCTTATACAAGTTCGTGAACATGAAATGATTCAACTCACGTAAGTGTACGTTGTAAAGTTAACAATGATAAGTTTAAAGTCACATACAAAGTTCCTGTCATCTGAAGAACAACAAGCTAACATTAGTCACACCTTCGTAATAAATGCAAACAATTAGGCAACAGGATACAATACAGATGATATTTAATAGGAAAGATGTATTCTACTCATCACAACAAATTCGTACAGGTTATAAGGAAAGAAAGTAATCATGCAAAGTAAACAGTGTCTTACTGTGTTTTCAATGACCTGGAACACTGCAGATAGAGTATCTCAGTCACTATTAATTAGTTAATATGACCTATTTCTTTCTGCAGGTGTAGAGAACACATATGACGCGATACCCGTTGTGAGTGCCATGCCATCATCAGTGCAGCCTAGGAGAAGGGTACGTTCTTTATAATGTCACATATCAAACAAATAATGAATGGTTATGAGTTCAATAGTGCGGATATTTTGAAAGATTTTAAAAGATTAACATTTTATTCAAAGAGGCGTCAGCCGAGTTGAATAGAATTAACGTTGATCTTTCAACGTATGAAAATACTTGCACTATTAACGAATGAAAAACATTCATTATTTGTTTTAGACAACATCAAAGAAGATCTAATAGAGTAATAGAACGTTAATCAACAAATTATGCTTTACTCCTTATATTTATTAAAGTTGGAGTCAAGCCTTCTCGATTACATTCATATTGCCTTCGCGTCAGATACACACAGAGATACGCGCACGGCAGAGAGGTACGCAGTCTGCATAACCAAAAATGCACTCTGCATATAACCAAAAATGCACGGTCGTGCAATATAACATCTATTGAATATCACGTGACCAACAATCCCCCAATCAAATGACAAGGATCCACGTAGGTGTTGTATAAACACTGCTATTCTCTTGCTTTGAAATCTATCGCTTTCTTGAAAAACCTTCATAACCTTGTGAATGTACCCTAAATCCCCCCTAAATACGATGAATAATAATAAATATGGAGGGCCCATTACGTTACGTTTCTTAGTTAAATGGTTTAAACCGATATTGACGCCATTAGAAATATCTCTTTTTCATTCCATGTACAGTAACGGGTAAGATCGCAATACATATTTCTTAACAGTAAAGCAAAAATTTTACAGCGAATTCACGTCCCTTTTAAAAAGGCATATTGGAACTGTGATCCAATATTTCCTTGTGTCGTTTTTTACATAGTTGACAGTGGCGGATCCAGGGGGGGGGGGGGGGGGGGGGGGGGGTGCACGTCCCCCCCTCCCGGCCAAAAAAATATGTTAAAATCAGCCCTAAAATCACCCAAAATGTACTGAAAAACAGAAACGTGCCCCCCGTATCCCAAAAAAGTATTATTTTTTTTTTTTTTTTTAAATAAAAAAATATGCCAATGGGTAACCTAAAAAAGTGTCCCCCCTGACCCTCACGCTGGCTGAGTCGTTGCTATTTTGGGGGGGACTAAGACAAATTATTATGTTCTCTTTCCCACCTTGTGCCCCCCCCCCCCGGTAAGAAATTCCTGGATCCGCCCCTGGTTGATATTTTTCACTCAGTCGCTCTCCGCAGTCGGTAATCCATTATTATTATTTTCTTCTTCAGAGAATACGTTCAGATGATGGGTACTACTATGATGTACCACCGGCACCTCGAGGTTTCGATACCGTCCGCCGAGTACAGTCCCGGAGATTACCGACCGTGCCCACCATGTTCATTCCTCCTGAAACCATGCAGGCCGTTCTAAGAAGTCTTAGCAGAGATACGGGTGAAATGGAAAGACCCACGCTAGAGCATCAACCTGGTGGACGATCAGAGACAATCATACGAGAAGAGGTTCGGCTTTTCAAGAAGAGCCAGCTTCGAAGGGTTCTGTCTTTGTAGAACAAGATGAGGTCTACTTCGTCAACGAATGCTTAGGGTCCTGTTTTTTTCTTTAAGAGGACTTTGACAGGTCTTTGTGAAATCAAATGAGGTTATCTTTGGTGAGGCATTATTCCTCACTACCAACCAGGTCCCTCGGAGAGGACCTAAAGCCGTCGGCCGTCTGGTTGCTTACTTACAAGCATTTATGCTTTCTTAGCAGTCAGGTAAAATAACCATCACATCACATCATCATTTGTTGAGAGGACTTTGAGTCGGAAAGTATCGACAATAAGCTACCATTTGTCAGGAAGTCTCACAGTCGAGGAAAAATAGTGATGTAAAGTCAAATGAGGTACAGTTCATCAATAAGGCTACACGTGGTTGGATGTTAGAGTCAGATTCGACACTGTCACAAAGTCATGTTTGTCAAAAAGCCCCGGGACCGTGTAAAATCAGATGAGATACAGCTTGTTATAAAATATATACATTTTGATGGGTACAAGAAGGCTCAGACTCGACGGAAGCTGTCATCGTTTAACAAGATGGGGTCCGTGGCACTTTGTAAAATGATGTTCAGTTTAGTCGGGTACTGTCGATGTAAGACATAATTAGGTTCTGCTTATCAAGAAGACTCTGATCAGTCGAGGGATGTAATAAATGTAATGGGAATCACCCTACATTTTCTTAGAAAAGGTTCAGCTTTAACTGACTGTTAGTTTAGACAATAAACGTCAAGGTAATCGCTCACTAAGATAGAGGACCAGCTTCGGCAAAATGAGTCTTAGTTTGCCAAGAAACGCTACGCTCCTAAGGACATAGGATGATGTTCATCCCAACAATTAAAAAAAAATAAAGATCACTCAATCTTAATTTCACATACCTTTGCATATATTTAATTGATAAAGACTTTGAAGAACCATTTAACTTACAGTTCTAGGACATTCAGTTGCACCTGTTGATCGATTTGCAGCGTAAATACCCAACCAAGTTCATTAACTTTTATCTCATAGATTACGGCTATCACAATAGAAAAAAGCCAAGTCTTATGAATTTATTGAGAGCTATTTTACTATCTTCTCAATATTATTTTCTATAGATGGGAGTAAAGTTCACTGTTAATGTACAGCATTTTGTAATTTGTATACGATGTTTATGTGTTATACACTAAATAGTGACAAAAAGAATTACTTCACCTGATAATATAGTTGAGAAACAAACCAAAGATTAAAAAATTAACAAACATTTTACACCTATCAGAAATCTTAACCCATAGACAGTATGAAAGTTTATAGCATGACGTTTCTACACCAAATTAATGAATACAAATCCTGTAAATCATTTTTGTGAATTTTACAAGGCACTATGAAAATCACAGTCGTTTATTGTTATGAAAAATAACATGAATGTTTCCACCAATTCCTTTGTCTCTTTTTTGTTGTTTTAATTATCGACAAATTTCCATTTCTTGTGAATGATTTGGATTTAGTTGTCTTTCTTTCCGTCTTTCAATTCGTATTTATTTTACTCATTACTCATTCAATATCCTTATCCTCGATAAACGAGTCTACAGTTTAAAATGTCATTATCATTAAATAGGACCCAAAATATGAATTGTACGGATATTGTTCATGTTAACCTGTTTTATTTTGCATCATTAGTATGTTGTATTAGCTTCATTAGGTTACCAACCAGGGACATCAAATGACATTATAAGCTGCATTAATGAAACACCATTGTGACGTCAACATCTCTTTTGGGAGAATGCATAAAACATGGGGTATTCTCAGTGGATTAAGAAATTTGTCACCACAGGAACATAGAATGATTACTTTTCGTTTAATCCAAGTCCAATCTCTGTTCACGACTTATATTTGAATATTTGAACTCACATAAATGTACACGATATACAAAAAAAAAATTAAGTGACTTATTGTACAGAACTGAGTGTGTTTTTGTCGTATGAGTTTTGGGTCAAATGAGATTAACAACTATAAGGAGTATCTTTAATAATAGTATATGTGATAAAGGAAACTTACGTTACCGATGATGGTTTAAGAACGATGTAACAGTATGTTAACAGTATAAGCGATGCATTAACATAAATCATTTGGAGTGTCAAGTTTTGTTTGAAAGGATTTCTATAATCTACTCTGGATCGTAAGCATTCTATACCAATGGGTATGAATAGGTGAAGGGGTTATGACTGTGACTGTGACGCATCGAGAGATGCGAATCAAATGAACATTTTTGGTTTTGTATATAATCTACTTATAATGTATATTTTGCAAACAGCCCATTTATATAACCACGATAATCTATTTTCAATAAAAATTCGTAGGATATGAATGAATTACTTAGTTATGGGTGAATTATTTAAACATAACAGACCTTTTTGCTATCATCGCCTTAAAAGTCGTTTCTTCTATATAAGTTTGATCACTGCAACCAGGTTTTATTTAAAAATAAAAACATGAGATTGTGAAGAAGGACAAGAAGAAGAAGAAGGGGAAGGGGAAGGGGAAGAAGAAAAGAAGAAGAAGAAGAAAAGAAGAAGAAGAAGAAGAAGAAGAAGAAGAAGAAGAAGAAGAAGAAGAAGAAGAAGAAGAAGAAGAAATAGAAGACAGAGAGAAAGAGCGAGGGGAGAGAGAGAAAGAGAGATTGATATATAAAGAATAGATAAGAAGTTTTAAAAGATAGAGAGAGAAAGAAAAAAAATAGGTAGGGATTAAATGAGATAAAGAAGGAGGGGAGTATTAGGGAGAAATAGAGAGAGAGAGAGAGAGAGAGAAAGAAAATGTGTACCAATGAACAAAAGGATTCACACAATTTATCATAATGCTACGGAAGCCCATTAGTGCCACCTACGAAATAAATTTAAGAGAAATTATCTGGCGGCCGCCAGATAATTATCTGGCGGCCGCCAGTTAATTATCTGGCGGCCGCCAGTTAATTTCTCTTAAATTTATTTCGTAGGTGGCACTAATGGGCTTCCGTAGTGAGACATCTTTGAGACATCTGTAATCCAGTTCAAGCGGGGTAAGGGGCAGCATATGACTTTGTTTTGCTCGATTTGGACAGTTAACGCGACGTAGAAAATACCGGCACTTAACACTGTGCGGAGCCAAATGCAGATTTTACCGACTGACGCGCTGGATACGCGTCGCACAGGAGCGTATAGCTTTAGCTAGATGAACAAACGTACATTGGACCTATCCATTATAGCAAATGGGGGTGTATGATGTTAGGCTCATAAGCCTAGCTGTGTACAGTGGAAATTGGGACTCGGACCATCAGAAAAATATATTAATTTGTTAAAATTAGAGTGCATGATATCAGTATTTTGATCACACGGGTCTCCTGAACATGTGGTACAGCTAAAGAGAACGTTGTATCAGGGATATGAGAGTAATTCCTGGTTGTATGTATTCTGCCGTGGCACACACACAGGCCCCTATACACCCCAACGCATCACACACACAGTAGGCCGGCCTATATCAACCCAGGTCGGAATTCCAGTTGAAACCAGTAGGCAACTGGTACCAGTTAAAACCAGTAAGTCAACTGGTACCAGTTGAATCTACTGGTTTCAACTGAAACCAGTAGATTCAACTGGTTTTTAATATGGAAATTGAAACAACGCTAACTGAGACCAGTTGATTTACCAGTTCAATTACCAGTTGATTTACCAGTTGATTTACCAGTTGAATTTCCAGTTGAATTACCAGTTGATTTTTCAGATGATTATCCAGTAATCAATCAACTGATAATCAATAATCATTAATAGCCTCTGGTCACTAACTTGACCACGTATACTGACTCTTGCAATTACCCCATCACAATGATCATTTGAAGTAGATTACAGATGTGTATTGTGTGATATGACATATATTGTTCGTGCATACATATATACAAATTTATACTCTTTATTTCTGGTTAGTAATTACATATATATCAATATATCTCATTTTACGTCTTAAATCAGATGAAAAACATGATCAGACATGTGTAATATATTTGTCAATAATTAACTAAGAAAATGTAAATCACAAAATGTATGTGCATTGTCACATTTCCTTGAAAGATCATGATAATTATATTTTCTGTGAAAACATGCAAATCATGAATATTCATAAGATACATTGAACTGGTTTTTCAACTGGTAAGTCAACTGGTATTCGTACTGGTTTTCAACTGGTAAATCAACTGGTAATTATCTACTGGTTTTCAACTGGTAAATCAACTGGTAATCTTACTGGTTTTCAACTGGTAAATCAACTGGTAATCATCTACTGGTTTTCAACTGGTACTCATCTACTGGTTTTCAACTGGTAATCATCTACTGGTTTTCAACTGGAATCAACTGGTAATCATCTACTGGTTTTCAACTGGTAAATCAACTGGTAAACATCTACTGGTTTTCAACTGGTAAATCAACTGGTAACCATACTGGTTTTCAAATGGTAAATCAACTGGTAATCATCTACTGGTTTCAACTGGTAAATCAACTGGTAATATCAACTGGTCTCAGATGTCAACTGGTATTTCTACTGGTTTCCAAATTGTATCAACTGGTATCAACTGGTACCAGTTAAGACCAGTTGAGACCAGTTGAGACCAGTTCAAACCAGTAGATACCAGTTGGAAATCCTTACTGGTTTCAACTGGTATCAACTGGAATTTCGACCTGGGAACACACACGGCGTATTAAGCGCATACAATGGCAATACAGTGCGCGTAGTATACGGTACACTGCACTAGTACACGCGTATACCCTGCATGTCGAATGGATACAGTCCGGAATCCTGTCACACAACAAAAATCTCTTAATCATGGCTATACATACCTATAAATACATCTTAATTTCACTGATTTTGAAAACGTATTGTTATTTATGATATGGAAAGATTTGTTCCTATATAATTATTTTATAGTTTGGTTACATTCATTTAACTAATAGATATGAATAAGTGGCGTTTTGTTACCATTAAACGTCATGCTCAATTAGACATCAGCGTTGTAATAGAGCGAGCAATACATAGCTATTGCATACGCGCATCGACTTAAGAAAGCCACTTCAGGTTGTATTTTCTTACAGACATAACAATTTGTCAAGTCATTTTGACGGACCTATTTTTCAAGCAATCATAATAAATCTAATATATTATGAAAGCTGAGGAAATGACCTGTGTTCTCGACATAGTATATACTTTGTAGCTTATACCGTTCGGGCGCAAGTCCAATGGAAAAGTCACACAGGGGGCGTAAACAAGCACTTTTCTTCTAAATTACGCTTAAATCTCTTCCAAATTCTACCCATAAGTGTTTTGAAATCTTAAAAATGACGGAATTATCTATTTTCAAAAATTATTAAAAGTTACATGATTACAAAGAGGAAATATCAGGCATTTTATAGATGTTGGTATCTATTCTGGACAGCCTCCACAACTAATGCTAAACCTATCAAACCCGGCCAAAGTACGATTTTTCTGATTCCTTCCCATGCCTTTATAACGGGCGCTGAAAATCTCTTTCTTTAGTGCGGACGGGTGAACGCTTAACTGTCCCATGAAATTGATATGGCCGGGTATTTCCCCTAATTTGTCATACACGGACCCCATAAAATAACCTGGATCATGTTTTGCTGGTCAGAAAATGTATAGAAGTGGCCAAATATGTGAGGACCCTACGGAATCGTGGAAGTAAATTGTGTATAATGCGTGATTTGTGCTACTTTTCTATATTTTATAAAATGTAAATTGCTAACCATTAGATTCACAGATCTTGCATCCGCTGTAGACCTGTGCCTTACGAAATAATGTATCTGTATATGGAGATTGATGTTATACAGGTAATTCAATTTCACTTCAAATGAGATGTAAACTGTAAGAATTATTTGATGGATCCGCCCCTGGTGACTACCCCCCCCCCCCCCCCACCCCCACTCCCCGTATACCCCCTCCTCAGCCAAGCGACCCGAAAATTATGTTCTAGCGCCACTTACGACGAAAAGTCATACATGTGTGATTACGAAAATGGAAACTGTCCTGAGAATTTGTTCCAAACCATTGCAGAGTACACTATGTAGACTTCATGTTTTGTCTAATCCACATTCGGTAAGTACGGTAACGTAAGAGCATCCCGATAATCAGGTTAATAATGTAGATGCCTACCGTTGGATCCGTTGTTCAGGTTGAAGAAATTGTGGATAATGAAATGTGAATATTGTCTTTGGTCCCACATGTATAATTTCATGTAAGCCTATGCCTCAAGGCTCAAGTTAGCGATTAGAGCTGAGATCAAATCGCCCTCGCCTCGTCAAGGACAAGATAATGAATTAATTTTTTTTTATCAAGAAAACAATATATTTTTGCACTGTATAATGTTGAAGCTGTTTCTAAATGACTGTAATCAGCTAGTCTGTGACTTAGACTAGATCATCTAGGCCTAGACTAGGTCTACTCTTCGTTAAGGAGAAGAAGAACACTTTTTTTAAGTCGCTCAAGTCACTCTAGGGCTAGGCCTAGGGAGTAGGGGAGTCGGTAAAGAGGACCAAGAAAATACAAGAAAGTGCCATGTATTATAAATGTAAAGCCTTTTGATTGATAGTGAGGTTATCAAACTTGAGATTAGTCATAACTTTTTATAATATGCGGCCCTGGACTTCGCTCTTCAGGAGGCAGGAGGAAGAAGATCAAAAGAAATAAATTGTGGAATCTGAATCTGGAAATATTATGGCTTATCACTCCTGCTGGAGTAAATCATATCAAAGACATGTAAGACTAAGAAGGAGAGGAAAAGAAGAGGAATGAGAGGAAAAGAAGAGGAAGAAGAATATAATAAAGAATAAGCTCAAGGTAAAAAGACAGAGACAAAAATTATACAAAGTCAAGGAGAAAGTCACATAACAGAAGAATGATAATTGAGGTAATTCATAGATCTATATTGGAGTTGCTTTGTATCCTTGTAAATGTAAAGTTGTAATTGTGATGTATGTTGTATGTATTTCTGCAACATCAAAAGGCAGAAACTACATTAAAGGTACTAGACCTATGTCCCATTTGCAGGCCAAAAAAATGAAAAAGTTAAATTCCAACTGCATTTGAAAGATAATAATAATTTAGAACTTCCCTACAAAAAGTGGGGCTTGAAAATGTCTTCAAGTGGGAAAATAATGACTATTAGTTGTCAAATCGACTTTAGAGCTATAGAGCCCAAAAGTAATAGTCTGATTTTCAGACAATTGTACCGAATGGTCATACGTTTTATGCTCCGCAAACATTCAATCAGTTTAATCTTGGCCATCACAAGAAGTGGGTTATTGATGTAGACAAATGCTCATGTACCCTTTACAACTCTTTTCATGTATGTTATTACCAAAGAAGAAAAAAAGCCAGTCAGTCACTCAATAGTGTCTGACAGTGAAGTCTAGCAAGTAAACAGGTTTCTTGCATAATTTGAATATGAGGACACTGCTAACGTTTAAATTTCACAGATAGGACATAGGTCTACATGTACATGACATATTCATAATTCCTGCAAAGTTCTACAGAATTTGAGGTTGGCTGCAAAAGGGACATAGTACCTATAAAGAAAAATAAAGGAGTTAATAAGTAGGATTAGCGACTTTTTATTTCTATTCTATTTTAACCAACAGTGCAGTAGCCCTTTGACTGCTGTGGGTGCCATGTTTACCAGGTCATACTATGCTGATTGGAAGATGATTAGAGATGTGAAGAGAAGACGACTTGTCAAAGAACATCACAGGGACAGACTACGCTTCAACTGTATCCGCAAGAACACCATCCTCCCAGATGAGATACGAGTAGGTCACTCTACAATATACCATACTTCTAGTTTGGGATGATGGGATGTGATTGAATGTGTGAGGTATTGTCTAAATGTATGGTTAAACTTCCAGTGCCATAAGCAGTCAATCTTGCCAAGAATACAAATTTTGATAATGCAAGAAGAAAGGAGAAAGTGATATTTTTAGTGAAAACTTAGTATTACAACCAGGGCTGGTCTTTGCTGCCCATACAATGCATATAGATCTTATTAAGATTGCTAATATTGTAACACAGCCATGCTTTGAAATATTTTTTGTTTGGTTCTGACCATTTCTCATATCTCTTCTTGCAGGAGGTTGCAGATCAAGAGATAGCAACTTTCCCTCGAGACAGCTGCCATGTTAGGATACGTGATCGATGTGCCATCACTTCAAGACCAAGATCTGTTCTCAAGAGATGGAGACTCAGTCGTATCGTATGGAGATCCATCGCTGATATAGGAAACATGTCAGGCGCCCAAAGATCTACGTGGTAGACAACCTATTGGAAGTGGACGATGTGCAGTGAACTGACATGAGAAGAGAGGAATTTGAGACCAATTCTTGTTTTGATATTTGCTGCCTTATGTTCAAAGACGAGGCATTTGAAGACCAACTTATGAAAGAAGAGCAATGTTACCTGTGGTAGAGAAAGGACATGAGATATGAGGTTCTTTAGAGATATTGGCTTTGTTTAACTCATTAGCTGTGGGAACCGGGTAGTCCCTTTATAAAACCTATGGGGATGAGAGAATTTAGTAGCTATTGGGTTAATAACAGGAAAACAGAGAAAGTTTACACCTTCATTTCACCTTATACATAATAAGATACGATTGCAGTTGTTTTTCATCTTCCGTTAATACATGGAATCTGAAGAAGAAAAAAAAAAAATCATTTTTACCTTGGTGCCAGAAGGATCTTTGTAAAGAAGCTATTTTACCCCCTCACACTCTCAAAGTTTAAAACAATAGAGTCAAATTAAGTTGTGTATGTTTATCATTTAGTATACAGATGATTAGATCTTTCCTTTTCATTGTTTCTGATCCCCCATAATCCATTTGACACTTTATTTCCCCTTTCTTTTCTTTTCTTTTCTTCCCTTCTTCCACAATTTACTGGAAAACTTTATTTAATTCTGAACAAAACAAAAACTGTACTTGTGTATCGAAGACCATGCGTTATACATTGTATATGTTCATGAAGTTATGAATTGTACAATAAGTTTGTACAATTACTGACAATAATGTATAATAAAGAGCATAAACTCCCAATCACATTACTCACCCGTCTTTCTATTTTATTAGCTTTCAAATCAGGTAGTTTACATGTATAATGTGTTTACTTATTTAAATGTTTCTTAATTGAACGTTTCATTCATAAGGTTCATAGTGTGTAATATACTGAAAGCTGACACTTGTGCTCATCTCTGCTCATTTCCCCACAGCTTTTCATTTTGTTGAACGGTATACTGCCTCGTGTGTTAATGGGCTCTTATCAATAAGTAGAGTGGGCGTGGGGGGGGGGGGGGTGAATCAATTACCTTTCTAGGAAATGTGAGTTACCAAAATGGATAAAATATTGGAAAATTTATCAAACTTGTAAATTATCAAGATTTTGTTTATTCTCCCAAATGCCCAATTTTGTTGAAAAAAATTACAATCTTAAAACATTGTATTTTGATGTTATGAAAATACATTGTACATTTATTTTGTTATGATTGAAAACATTCACAATATAAATATATAGTGTAAAAATATGCATACATTCATACCTTTCTTGAAACCTATATGGTCCTATACAAAGACACAGGATCATTCCTAGCTCAAGCTGATTCTACGTAGACTTTGTTTTTGTTTATTCTCCCAAATGCCCAATTTTGTTGAAAAAATTACAATCTTAAAACATTGTATTTTGATGTTATGAAAATACATTGTACATTTATTTTGTTATGATTGAAAACATTCACAATATAAATATATAGTGTAAAAATATGCATACATTCATACCTTTCTTGAAACCTATATGGTCCTATACAAAGACACAGGATCATTCCTAGCTCAAGCTGATTCTACATAGACTTAAAGGTACTATGTCCCATTGCAAAAAATGAAAAGGTTAAATTCCAACGGCATTTGAAAGAACTAATTTAGAACTTCCCTCAAAACAAAAGGCTTGAAAATGGCCTTTAGTGGGAAAATAACGAACATTAGTTGTCAAATCAGCTTGAGCGATTGCAATCACCTAAGTAAAAGTCTGATTTTCACACCCTTTTACCAAATGGTTGTACGTTTTATGCTGCACAATGATTCTATCAGTTTAATTTTGGGCATTACAAGTAGTGGGTTATTGATGTAGGAAAATGCTCATGTACCTGTTCCAGCACATTTTATGTATGTTATTACCAAAGAAAAAAAGATGTCGGTCACTCACTCAATAGTGTCTGACAGTGAAGGTAAACAGGTTTCCTTGCATAATTTGAATACTTGGACACTGCTAATGTTTAAATGTTTACAGATAGGACATACAAGACATTCGTAATTCTTGCCAAAGTTCTACAGAATTTGATGTTGGCTGCAAAAGGGACATAGTATCTTTAAAGGTAATGCAAAGTTTTGGTATGGGGTCATGAATTTGGTTCAAATGAACATATTGGAAGCATATGCGATCCTACAATATTCAATATTGGTGGTTAAAATCGAGTCTAAACATTCTTGTTTGGAAATTATATGTCACAACTACATATACTGAGATTTTCATGGTCGCAGCTACCATTGTACGCCGTAGGCACTATTTGAAATTTATCATAATTTACCGGGAGCACCGTTAAATTTGTATATTCAATTTTTCTCGAAAGCGGAAGTGTTTTAGGGGCTAAATTTTCTAGCGCTTACAATACATCCACAGGGGCATCCAAATATATCAACATTGTAAAGAATCACTATCCACCCAATTTTCAAAATTTCCCAAAACTTTGTATTACCTTTAACATACATGTACTTCCATATACTTCATACATAGTGCAGTAAATGGCATTCTAAATGATTGGTTCTTCACATAAAAGTAACTTTGTACAGTTAAACTTTGTTATAAAGACTAGTGTAATATTAAACAAACTCTTAAATATAACAAGTTAATTCTGCTAGTCACACAGAGCCCTGAGATAATAAGATACCACTAGATTCCACTGTAGTCCATACCTGCCAACATTTGAAAATAAGAATTAGAAATACGTGGTAAATCTGTACCATAAGCGAATACAAATTCGCTGCTTGATTATGCAGCCATTCAATGCACACAATACATGAACTCTCAAATCGCAGCACATGAAAAAAACAAGCGTAATTTGGCTAAAGCACACCAAAAGAACAAAAAAGAAACTTTGAAAAATCAGAATATTCTGAATTTTCAGGTCCTAAAAATCCAGAATATTCCTGATTATTTGAAAGGGTTGGCAAGTATGTTGTACTACAGCACACAATATACATGGACAAGGTAATTGTGGTAAGCAGATTGTGAAAAAAAAAGTACAATGTATTTCATTGTTTTACTACTAGCTTCATGGAACAAAGTTTCATAAAACAGGATTGCTAGCACCTTGAGTGATATCTATACTTAAGAGACACAAGTTCAACACACTGGTTTACATGCCTGTGCAACTGATCTATTTTTTCCCCACTTTTTTATCAAACAATTTGCATTGATCTTGCAATTACAGAAAACCCCACATCAGATTTTTTAATTCTTGTTACATTTTGATAAACCTGACACGCAAACCAACCTTAATATATTTGCCTACATTTCTCTAGCTTGCAATTCTGGCAGTTCATAAAATAATAAATTATTCATTTTCCTATATGGGTAATAAATACTTTACTAGCTCTGCATCGGGCAGAAGTACTATAATGTTTGAAAGTGTCTCAACATATCATTTGATTATACATGTATACTTCTTAGAGCATCTATACAAAATACCTAATATCTATATATATTTTTAACAACTTTCAAATACATCTATAGATTTTTTTTCAACAACCACAAGATATATTCAATGAAGTTACAAAACCCCAAACAAAGCCAATTCACAAGGCCTTTCTGTTAAAAAAATTACTGTCAATCAATGAAGAAATTGTCCTTTCATTCAGAAATTAAAAAAAGAAGAAAGAGACATAAACGAAACTCTAAAAGCTATGATTCCAATCCACATTTGCATCCTCAGTTGGAGAAAAAAACCCAATATGATTGTACTGTCTATGGCTTTTACACAGCTACAATAGAATTACTGATATATTTTGACCATTCTTTCAAACAGCCCTCACTATTACGTCTAATATATATTGAATTCTCTTAAAATTAAATGTTATAAACAAGGGCATTCATAGCAGGGTAGTTGTGACCCCCCCCCCCTCCTTAAAATTGGTCAGGCAACACCCCTGAGCATCAAGTAAAAACAAGGTTGCCTTGGCAAGTCATTTACAACACTGTAGTTACATTCTCAACATGAATTGTGTCTTCATTTCATAAACATCTCAATTACATTGCACATTTTCAAATAAAACATAATTTCACACTGTACTCCTTATTGACATCAATTATATTCTACTTTTATTAAAGGACCTCCCAAAGTATGTGAAACAATATAAAGACATAAAAGCATGATAACAACAGCATAAGAACTCTATCAGCTACATGTATAAACCATCTATGTGCAAATGATGTAAAATAATTGTTTAAAACTCAAACTCAAAATACATGTGTAAAATACCAGGCAAAAGTAGTACAAGAACTTTCAGTCTTTCACACACAAAGCACAGTTTACATAGAAAAGTAGGTATAACATTTGCAAATCTGTACCGTATTTAAATCTTATCCTTTTTCAAGGAATGTGTAATTGTAAAATCTTAAAGCTGTTCATTTTAGATTAGTCTTATGAATTTAGTTTGGTCTGATGAAGACAATACCAATGAAGATTGGTTGACAATATGAACATACATCAGATGAATCAATACAAAAAACACAATTGACGAATAATCATTCATTTATTGTACTGAGTTCAACACCTCCCTGTAAGAGTTCCCAGCTTTTCATGAAAAAAAAATTGAAACTTCCCTGATGGAATTTCTGAATTTTAGGATACCAGTAATTATTTCAACATATTTCCATATTGAAAACAAGTCACCTAGTGGATACACTGTTTGAATGCAAGACAACATAAAAGGGACTAAATACTTTCTACTCAAGCCAAGAACTAAAACAGGGTGTAAAACAGGGTGTAAAACAGGGTGTAAATACAATACTGTATTCTTAATCATTCATATAATTTGAGAGTACAGATGGCTTGCAAAACATAAAGGAAAATCTCACCTTGTTAAATGGATTTTTAAAAATAAAAATGTTAAAAAATGAAACAAATGTGATGAAATTATGAGCTATTGTTAAGATTTAAGGAAGACCTTTGACCCTTAACCTCATGACCCCAAAATCTAATCAGTTCATTGGCTCTGCAAGATACATACATGACCAAAGTTTGGCAGGAATCCATCAATCGGTTCTTCAGATAACACGATCACGAGCTGTTTTTGCATACCTAATGAGCCCTGTGACCTTTGACCTTTGACCTCGTGACCCCAAAATCTAATCAGTTCATCGGCTCTGCAAGATACATACATGACCAAAGTTTGGCAGGAATCCATCGATCGGTTCTTCAGATAACGCGATCACAAGAACGGGACGTACGTACGTACAGACGTACGTACGGACGGACGGACAACCCGAAAACATAATGCCTCCGGCTACTTCGTAACGGAGGCATAAAAACAATAGACCAACTGGCAATTTGGGCTTGTGAATAACATGTTGGATCATGATCAAGGTGGAGTTTTCCTTTGAGCTATGGCCATCCAAAAAACTACCTCAATAAATATTGGAATCACATGGGCACATACTGGTAGTACATCTGTTCATTTGAATATAAGTGAAATTTGTGCAGGTACATAGGTCTATCTAGTTGGAGGTGGATGTCATTATACTACTCGGTGCAGCGTTTGCTTTCCAGCTTAAATAGGTGTTCCACATCATAGAAACTATATTGACAACCAGTACTCTGTGAAGGAGAAGAGAGAGAATGAGAGAGGCAGAGAAAAAGAGAACGATAAAGCAAAGAAAGAGGGTTTGTGAGAGAAAAATGACGATATTTGTCCAATATTACGCAGTTCATGCAAAATTCACTCAGAGGACTGTATGTCATATACCACAGCAACCACTTCTCAAATTTCTAGACTGTAATCCTAAACCAACACATTTCCTATCCCAGACCCAAGCCCTAATAGAATACATGTATGTCTTTGACCAACAAAAATCACCTGTCTTTGCCAAAGCATATATCTAGTATTTTCTTTGCAATAATGTGTCCATGGTTGGCAATTGTGCAATGCTTCAAGATTGTAGAACACACGGTACATTTATTTTTTCTTTCATTAATACAATTATGAAGCTAATAATTTCATACACATTGTTTGGGTGCAAGACTGAGGCTAAATGTCATGTTTAATTTTTTGTTTACACAAGAGATTCAGAAAGTCATAATACTATGATCCTATCTCAGGTTCTGAAACAAAATCCTGGATGATAATTATAAACCTTTAGGTCAGTCAGGAACCCCATGACTTTTATAAGTCGATCGCCTATCTGATTATCAAGATATTTATGATTGGAAGTCTAAATTTCCTTTTTCGTTTTCCTAACGGTTTTGATAACACTACAGTCTATTGGGGAAAATGAGTACCGGTATGGTAGAACCAGTCACTCAAAGATATTTACTTTTTTGAGGCACTTTTTGATCATTTTGAAGCGCAATTTATTTAGGCTTCAATATTACACCATACATGTATCACAGACATTGATAACACATAGGCCCATGCATCTCAGATTTAACATTTTTAAACGATGCCTTTAAATACCTGTGTAAAAGAGGCACATAGTAGAAATTGACGAGTTGTACAGCCGGCCAGATCTGTAAAGGAGAAAAGAGAGACATTGATAAGTCATTACCGGTATGTAAAGCAAATGGCTATGTAACCTTCATAGCAAATTGATTTTAGTTAAAACATGAAAATTAGACAAGAAAAACTTTATAGCATGGTTTCTGAAAAAGTACAAATAATAAAAGAAAATGAATGTTTGCAAATGCAAGTTCATTTGTCCAAGTCTCACGTGACTGTAATGTAACATGTGACAACTCTTTTTTACATATGTGTTTAAAAACTTGAAACATCATTTATTTCTGCTGATCTCCAAATTCACTTTTCATCTAGGCTTGTTATGTCTTTCATTGGAAGACACATTCAATCAAAATTTTCAAACAAGAAAGTTAATATTTTGAGACAAGCAGATAAACAATCCTCATGATTTCATCATACAATAGATCACTATTACTATTACTATGAGCCAATGTTTTGATCAATTTGTTGATAAATGTGGCATTGAGTAGGCCTAGTCACTGTTGTATGCTTTTGACACCATTCTACAGTTTTGTAGCTGTTCTTAAATAAATCAAATAGAACTGAATTTGATTGATACTTACCATTAGCCCTCTGGCATAGGTACTAGGTATATCCTGGAAGAAAGAAACGTTATGAATTGGAAAAACTCATAGAACTCTCTTCACATATTCAAATAAATTGTTATGGAACTCATGAAATGTCTTTTAAACAAAATGTAAATCTTCATGATTTTCTACTGTTTATTGTTGAGCATCTCTTGGGGTGGATATGTGCACATGATAAATGTTGTTATTATTATTATTATTATTACAATAAAATGTTATTTGTATTCATTTATATATTGATATACTAGTAGCATTGGCAGTAATATACAATTTTAGTAAAAATGCTGCCACAATGGAGAGGCTCAAAGGAAGACCAGTTTAAACAAAATTAAGACAACTGTACAAAAAGGTAAAATGCTATTTGATTAACTGCGTATCATATTCTATCCCACATATCAATTAACATAAATATTATGATTCATGCTTCTGTATAGACAAATATAATATATTAGATAATATCAATGACACCGATGCATTTTAAACATCCTGATGATGATGATACTTATCATGAGAGTACTGATTAAATCAAAACTATCTAAGAAGAAATACTCACCCTTATCAAAATGGCTGGGACCTCATCCACTTTCTTCCCTGTTGTCAAGGCAACAGTTGAGAAATACACAGTGAGAAAGACAGGCGGAAACACAGTCTGTACAAAAAACAATCAAGATAGTTCATGAACAAAATAGATAAAATAAAGTATATCTGAAATGCCTGTTCTTATATAAACATTAGACTGTTTTATATCAAGACACTTTAAAAGAACCAAAAATATCATCAAGGCAATGTATTGACAGAATTGTGTAAAAAAAATTCTGCTGATAACCCAAAGGATGTAACTCTGTCTAAAATGAAACTCATGCCCTTAGGGCTCGATCTCTACAAGGTCTAAGTTTTCCACACATTAATACAGATACAGATACAGATGCAAGCTGCTATAAGGATAGATAGTAGCCTTTTTAAAAGGTTGAATCACTGAAAAGTTATGTTTTATTAACAATGCATCCGTGATTTCCAAGCAACATACATCATCTACATTCTTCATGCGTAAAAAATAAAACAAAATGTATGTTGATAACCATGTAGCTAATATGAAACTAAAGACAGAGAAAAGTATACTGCATAGTAATATATGCGAACAATAAGGAAGATGGATACTGACATTCCTTTTTAACTTTAACTTTCAATAAATTACTCGAAATATATCTCCATCACATCCCAGAAACAACCAAAATGTTGAAAAGTTTTGATTGAGTGGAAAATAACAAAAAAATAGGTATGTGATCAACTTACTTGATCTGTAAGCATCTTCCATAGAGGGGTCAGCTTACCAGAGCCAGGGTAGATTCTATTGAGGAGCTTGTACCATGCAAATAAAGATGGACCCTGATAACGATAAAAAGAAAGGTGACGGTACATGGATTTTAAATGGTCACAAATCTAGCAAAATCTATAACGTGTCTCTCTTACATACAGTAGGCGTATGGTTGCACCATGTGAGAGAGGGAGAGGATTGGGGATTTCTGAAAAGGACTGTCGGTAATCTTTATTTCTTGAGTGTGCGAATCCTGACGATGGATAGTCATATTAACTGTTTGAAAAGTTGAGCCCCTCCTACTACCCATCCTCTCCAACCGGCGCTATAGATCTCTTTAGAACTATAAGCTCAAGAAAGATTACCAACATTCCTTTTCAGGACTACACACACACTCAAGAAAGAAAGATTACTGACAGTCCTTTTCAGGACTCCCCGATCATCCCCTCTCTCACATGGTCAACCGTAAGCCTTAGTATATCTACATCACCATGCAAGCCGATACTTATAAGCAGCATCTTAAATGTTACAAAGATATTTCAAAGTGTTATCCAGGAGAAAAAAAAGCAATGAACGACATTTACAAGATATCGCCCAGTATTACTTACAGCAAAGCAAAACCCAAATGCACTTTGTCTGAGAGTCCTTAATTTATCATGATTCTTCCATCCTTTCCTCTCTACCGCTTGCTGAGAGATGCAGTCTGAAGCGAAGAATAGCACACCTGTATATCAAGTGTATTAAAACGTAAATAATTATATTAGCTATGACAACAAAATATGAGCAACAGAAAAATATTAAAATTATTCAAGACAATGCATGGAATATGAGGGAAGTGGTATTTTTGAAATGCTCCACCATCCCTAGATGGGCCACATTTATTCATGCATAAAAGTAAATAAGACTGCTCTTTAAAGATAAAGACCAGGTATAGTCATGCGATTGTATTGTGAAAGAAACATTATGGAATCGATCAGAAAAAGTTGATCATCTAGCATAAAAGTATTGGTGTGTACTGCAATGTTCTGTAATCATCAAAATTATAAGAAATTTGGCCCAGTCTTCGTAAAGTTACAAGCACTGTACACAGAAAGATGTATATGGGACTATACGCACACGTGCTTGACACATGCGTTTATCTCTCACACACCAATAGATAAACTAGTTTACCACATATATCAATTAGTAGGCGGTTTCCCGGCAAAATTTTTATCATCATGTATTGGTTTTAAGAGCTTCCATTTCATTTTTTTAAATTGGGGGCATTTCCAATACTGGTCTTTACATTTAAGTTCAAGTGTAATGCTATGGTCATTGACCACTGTAGTGGATTTATGATACACCCTCCCCCCCCCCCCCCCCATAAAAGTAGCACAACAGTTATACATGTAACTGAGCATTGCTTCACCTCGCCAGAGAGACAATTTAAACAAAAATTTAAATCTAACCACAATGACCAGCTGATTTACCTGATGTTACTGCTTGTGTACGAAAGGGATACTGATGAAGCAGTCCTAGATATGCTCTCCATATTGAAGCCATTCCACTTTGATGGACGGTGATGCATTAACAGAACTCTTGGCAGGATACCAAGCCTCAAAGAAGATCTAGAGACAGAAAGAGAATGTTAACTAATCCACAGCAACTTCAACATGTTCAATCATCACTCAAAGCAGGCAGCATTGTGTGGAATACAACAATTGAAGACACCTTCCATTGATTCTCAAAAGTACTCTTAAACATATAGACCGAAAGCTTCAGTCTCTGATATTGACAGAACTTGTTCTGATGAGACTATATCTGGCTCCACTAACATCGTATGGGGTAGTGAGTGAAAGGAATGGGTCGATTTGGCTGGACCGAGATGAATGTGCTGCTACAAGTGTTTTCACTCCTTACGTCTTAATATATCCACTTTGGCTGCAATATCACTAGATATTACACTCAATTTTAATGTAAAAAATAGCAAAAGCTGCAATATGTACTTTGACTTACGATAGCTTGCTCATTTACTATTTAGCTCCTAAACACAATGTTATTTTCAAGAAAGATTTGTAGTTAACATGATTCGTTGTCAGCTATCTTGATTTGAGTATACCGGTAATGAATATTAATTAATTTTTTTTTGAGCGTCCAATAGATATGTTAGAGTCCAGCCCAGCTGAACCATTGATATTTTAATGTTCATAAACCCAATATCAAACGAATGATCGTTTGGCCTTCTGGTACGTTGAACCGGAAATATTCAGAGCTACCAAGTGTCACGCATTAGGCTTGACGTCACGCATTTAAAGGGTCTCTGATATTGGCTGGGTCATGTCATAGATTACAGTTCAAATACATTGAATGGTACAGCTCACTGGTTCAGAAATGAAATTGGATAGATTTGTGTAACTGTAAAGTAAGCCCGTAAATTTTGCCATTGGAATTAAGAATGACAATTTTATGAATTGTATAAGATTAAGAAAGAAATGTAGACAGTCTAGGCTAGATCTATATAATTTCTTATGTCTGATTCATGAATCAGAAAATTAGATCTAAATATAGAAAAACGGCTGTTAACCTTATTAGATCTAAATAGGGGAGAAAGTAGTTGTACCACATAATGGCACATTTGTAATTGTACCAAAATCGCTAGTAGTCTCCCACCGTCCCATGTTGTGCGAGTCGTGAGGGGTACCGCGATCGCGATAACGTTATACAAGAGTGGACGGCAGCAAAGAGTAGTGGTCAGAGGCAAGCAGTCTAAGTGGGGCAAAGTACTGAGTGGAGTGTCACAGGGCAGTGTGTTGGGTCCGTGTTTATTTTTGCTATTTGTCAATGACCTTCCAAAAGTTGTGAACTCAAATATTTCAATGTTTGCAGATGATACAAAGTTGTATGTCCGTGCTGATACTGCAAATTTAAGAAAGCAGCTTCAAGAGGATCTGTCACGGATGGAAGAATGGGCTGAGAAATGGCAGCTTCGCTTTCATCCTGATAAGTGTACTGTTTTAAGGCTTGGGAAGTTACCAGCAGATGCCTCTACAGGCTATCGTATGAAAAAGGGGACAGACTCTGTAACACTATCTGTTAACAAAGTAGAAAAGGACCTAGGTGTCCTTGTAGATTCACAACTATCATTTAAAGATCACGTCTCCCAAACAGTTCTCAAAGCAAATCGAGTACTTGGAGTTATCCGTAGGACATTTATGTATCTCAATACTGACACTATGCCGTTTTTGTTTAAAGGCCTCGTTAGGCCCATATTAGAATACGGACAGGCCGCATGGTCCCCGTTCAGACTAGGAGAACAGAGGATGTTGGAAAGCATACAAAGACGTGCAACAAAGATTATTCCTGGCCTTAAAAATTTATCTTACCAGGAGCGCTTGACCAAACTCCAATTACCAACTCTTGTTCACAGGCGTAGAAGGGGGGGACATGATCAATGTGTACAAGTACTTGAATGGCTTGTACAATGTGCAAGAGATTCCCTTTAAGTTGAGTACAGAAGATAGAACTCGAGGTCACTCTAGAAAACTAGAAAAGAAACATTCAAGACTAGATATCAGAAAATACTTTTTTAGCAATAGAGTCGTGGAGCTGTGGAACAGTCTCCCAGAAAATGTTGTGGCAGCTGGGTCAGTCAACTCATTCAAGAATAGACTGGATAGTCACTGGTCAAAGAACACAAGCCTTCTGTATGAGCCGGTCTAGGTGTTGTCTGTTGTTTCATGTTTTACACAACCTCCTCCACAAATCGCAGTTCCCTGGAAGAATCCTGGATCGATGAACAGGCTTAGACCTACAACATCGTATTTAACATAGGGTCTATTAAAGTAAAGTAAAAGTAAAGTGTAGAATGTGCAGCTGTAAATTGTTATTGTTATTGAAGCTGGCTGAACGGAAAGTACTAACAAAAGGAATGTTTAAAATGCTGACTATTTACAATGTTGATAAACAGTTGTGACCTTAAAGTTCAAGTCACTACACTTCTCTAGATCTACATATTAAGTACAATTCCCTTTATAATACACTGCACTGCACTGATAGGTACTCGGAGTCGTACTCCGATTCGGTCCAGTCTAGACTCTACGCGAGCGGTTTCATTGGTTTGCATGATTTATTGAATAAAGAACAGATGTATAAGTTGTGTGTTTATTATAAGTTTTGGTAAATAGACCTAATTGTTATTAAAGTCAGAATATGGTGCGCTTAGAGACACCAGTATTAGACTCTAAGCGCCTTATAAATATTGTTTATTATTTATTATTATTGGGATTAATCGAGAAATTCCCCTCGCTGCCGTGTAAATAAAAAATACGCCTCCGGCCCCGCTCAGACACTACACAAAGTTCAGTATATGGGACCACACTATTAATAAACGATGTTTCGATATCTCCAGTTTTCACACGGAAACATTGAAGACTGAAGAAAATAACACTACAAAATATTGAGCATCAATCAGCTTACCATCAAACCACTTTTTACTTGATGAGACTAACCATGGGAAACCTGAAGTACGTAAGTATTATGTTGGCTGGTTGTTACTTTTTAGACAGCTCACGATCCGGTTACGTACGTAGAGAGGTCTAGCTATGACTTCAGTGAGGGGGGGGGGGGGGGGGGGGGGGGTGTAAGAAAATTAAGAGGGTCTGCTGTAATTCATAGATTTAGAGAGGTGTCTTAAAATAGGGGGAAACTTTCGGTCAAGCTGAGCATAAGATTTAAAAACAAAAGGGCTTTGTCAAAGTAGAATGGGCATCTCCTAGATTTGAATAGGGGTAATACCAGATCGAGGTGAAGGGCCGGGGCACTTATCAAAAGGACTTCTCGTATCTGAAAAGGGGCACTTACTAAAGATGGAAATGGGCACTTATGTTAATGGAAAATGGACACTTAATTATTGCAAAGGAAAAGGGGAACTCGTCGCAGGATTCGCAGGAAGTGGGGGCACGTACTACGTGTCAAAATAAAAGAGGCACTTATCAGAAATGAATAGCGGCAATCCTTTTAGAGCAAGAGGGTTTAACCTATATTAAAAGAAGATTTTTTTTCTTATGTAAAAGGGGACACTTTTTGAGTACTTGAAAAAGAAGGGGCATCGTGCCCCCCCCCCCCTCCGGGAGCACCGCCTTTAGGCAAGCCATAATGTATGTGCTTAATTGCACCTACATAATTATATCTGCATCATCCCAAGAAGAAATCCGAGAGGGGGGAGGTGGGGGGGGGGGGGGGGGGGAATCGCCTAAGAGTGAAGTTGAACTCCAACTAAAATTCAAGCGTGGTTTATTTTCAATTCGATACTAGTGATTTTCAAATGTTGCTGAGATGACATGATTTTCTGGGTGCCTCTTTTATTTTGACACATGCCCCTTTCCCTTTCTAATAAGTTATATATTTCCTTCGGATAATTAGTGCCCTTTTTCCTTTTATATATGAGCCCATGATGTATGAGCCCCTCCCCCTTTTCAAAATACCCCTTAAAGGTAAAGACCGGTAATGGTAAAATTGCGGTTCAAGAATTCTGGGTGCAAAATATCAATTCAATAATGTTTAAATATTGCCTTCATAGGTTAAGATGGTAATAATTCAACCTCAATTCGCAAAAAAGAGAAATATATGCCCAAATATTCAATGTTGAAGTGCATCCAGCAAAATTTGTATCATCACGTATTTAATAGTCAAAACACATTCTTTTACATGATTGGTTTAATAAGAGCTTCCATTTCTTTTTTTGAGAGGGGGGTGTTTCCAAAACTTGTCTATACATTTAAATTCTGATTAATGCCCTTATTAAAATCTGATAGGTGCCCTTAGCTAATACTTCAACAGATTCCCCGTTTCCATTCTTACACGTGCCCTTTTTCATTTCTGTTAAGTGTCCCTTTTCAGATGCAAAAAGTGCCATTTTTACCTCTAATAATTGCCCTTTTTACTTTGCCACGAGCACGTTTTATTTCTTCTAATAACTGTCCTTTACCCTTTTAACAAGTGCCGATTTTGCCTTTCTCCATAACAAGCCCCTCTGATTCAAGGCGATTTAGAGCCCCCGCTTTTTCATCAATTTCCCCTATAGAGCTCGCTCGCTGCGCTCTCACAAAAGTTTGCGATGACAAAATTGGTACGGCCACAGCAAACATAACGGAGTCGGCACTGGCATTTTTGCGAACCAGTGTTGGGTGTTGCGAGGGAGTAGTGGAGGCTCGCCCTCCCCCCCCCCCCCCCCACTCAGTGACTGTTATCTAGGGTACGCATATGCGTGTTCCCAGCGACCCCCCCCCCCCTTTTTAGCAAAAGTCCGGTGTGCAAAGTCAATACGGGTAGACCTTTTTCTTTTGATTCGAGCCGGAGAGTTTAGGAACACGCATGGTATCCCTCCGTTCACGGAGTGTGGGGGGGGGGGGGGGGGGAGGGGGCCGGGAGTGGAGGGCATTGTGTCGGTACAGGCGCTCAAGCTGACTTTGCACTGACTGTATAACTATGTGAAAATAATCTATATCTATGTGTTGATTCAGATATTGATATAATCTGTGTGATTTCCATTTTATTTTTCCCAGGGCAGAGATATGTGTGGAAGGACCATTATATATGTTGACATAACCTCGGAAGTTTCTCAAATGAGCAGATCCCCGAAACTATACGCCCCGGTTGACGTACCACAGGCTACTACAGCTCAACCAAAACAAGTTCATGGTTACTTCTTCAACGCGAGTGTGCAGTTACCATTGCTGGCAAATACATCTAAATACACTAAATGTACAAATATATACACCGAATTCGTATTTGTTTGCTTAGAATGGTGTGAGATTTGCAGATCGTAATGGAAAACAAACAATAAGTGAGTTCCACAAAGGCTACCGTTTGAATAATGTTTCTGAAAAAAGTATGTCCTGTCGGTGGCTTCTGCATACATGTAGCCAGGCGCGTACGCAGGGGGGGGGGGGGGGGGGTTGTTTGGGGGGTTATCCCCCCCTTGGTATTTGTATGTGTATAAACCCTCCTTAAAAAAACCGAACCCCCCCCCCCCTTTGGTTTTTTTTTTTTTTTTAATAATAAAAAAAAAAAAAAAAAATATTCCCATGGCTGACCTAAAAAAGGTGACCTTACTCCCCCTCCTCCCCCCCCCCCGCTTATTCGGCGGCTGGCTGAGTCGATGCGAAATTTTCGGCCCGATTTAAAAATGTTAAAACCCCCCCCTTGAAAAAATCCTGCGTACGCGCCTGCATGTAGCTATAATAGAAGTTAATGATAAATGTTGACCATTCTTTCAAATAGCCCTCACATTAGCCCAAGTTTCAAAGATATATCGAATTCTCTTAAAATCGAATATTATAATAATAATAATAATACTTTGTTCTTTTATAGCACATTTCATGTCTGTTGACATTTCATTGCGCTTGCAATATATATACATATATACAATATAACAAGATCATAAAATGAAGATGAGTAAACAGAACATAAAACAATGAAGTTCTTAGAAAGAGAAAAATTACAACATTATTTTTCTTTTAGTACCGTTATGGGCATAATTTGAAAAGATGAGTTTTGAGTTTACAGAAATGAATGTTTCAGTATTGGATATACAACGTAGGGAGTTAGGGAGAGAATTCCATTAAAATGGTGCAATATGAGCGACAGCCCTATCCAGGGGCGTCGCTAGACCTTTTTCAGTGGCGGGGGGGGGGGGGAGGGGTGTAGAGGCCACCGATGGCTAACGAAATTAGCCACCAATTACCGACAAATACATTAATGCCAATGTCTACCAATTTAGCCCTGTAAATCCGGGGCCAGAGGGCTGTGGCTACTTTTCCTAAGAACTATCTATACCTGCGCATGCAATATTATGGTTAATTTCGTCAGGACTAGTCAGCATCGTATCGATATAAATAATATGGTTTCAAACGCCGCAACTATTTGGTGTGGCGTGATCGGCAAGAGTGCTGCGCTTGAACACCGACGTCCCGGGTTCGAAGCTCACTGCTGCGATTTCTTTTTTGTTGTTGTTGATATTATAGCAAGGTTGACAATGACAATTGACAGTGATTTTTAATGATTGCTGGTGAAACTTCAAGAAAATAAAATTATTATACACTATAGCATGGGCGTCAATCCTTACGTAATACCTATTGTTCGGGGGGATGAATGAATAGATCATCCCCCTGAACTGGTATCAATTGCAGATTTACGCCCATGCACTATAGTAAGTTGAAGTCTAGCTCGGAGTCGTCACAGCTGATAAAAAGTCACGCTTCGCCGGCAAGCCAACATTACATCTCAACAAGTTCATTAACATAGTACACAAGGATCGAGCAAGAATACCGACACAGCTGACCCGACACAGCAACATATCTATGCGTATCTTTTTTGCTTCCTCGACGAGATGACTCCACCCAACAACCCCCATTCCCTCTCTTTTACTTACACCCTTCCTCTCTCATGCTCTTACCCCCACTCTCTCTCTCCCCTCTTTCATCCCTCCGTTTCTTTTGTTTCATTTTATTCTTCTTCAGTCCTTTTGTCCTTTCTCTTCTTTTCCTTTTTTCCTCTCCTTTTCTCTTTTTCCTTCTTCTTCTCTTCTCTTTCCTTTCCTTTGTTCTTTTCATTTTCTTTCAATCTCTTTTTCCCTCCCCCTTTTCTCATTTTTCCTGACAATATCCTGATAGGTGGGGGGGGGGGGGGGGTCGCACCCCCACATCCCCTTCTAGCGACGCCCCTGCACATGCCTTTGTTCTGCCTATCTATAGCTACGAGGAGGTTTTGTGATGCAGAACGCAAGGAAATTGGTGGAACATATACAAATTCAGAGAGATATTCAGGAGACAGACCATGGAGCGATTTGAATGTTAGCAAAATAATTTTAAACTGAAAACGCAATGTAACCGGCTGCCAATGTCAATCTTTGAGGATGGGTGTTATGTGTTGACATTTCTTTTGCAGGGAGACCAGACGTGCGGCAAATTTCATAGACCCTATTATTTTTGCTTGACGTTAATTTTCAGCGAACTTTTTGGATAATAATCAAGTACGGTCTAACGAATCCAGGGGCGGATAAGCGGGGGAGGGGGGGGGGGGTTGTAATGAGCACTTTTTGTTGTTGAGTGCTCAGGGGTCACGGGCCACTGGCTTCATCGGGCAGGTAGTTCCATTTTGTGAATCGGTAAATTAACTATTACAAAATAAAGGGGACACATTACATTGTACAATAGGGACACACATTGTTTTTATTGTGCAGAACATACTCTTTTATTGACTTACTTATTGCATGAAACTATAAAACCAAAATGCATTTTGTATTCGAACAATTGAAGTACAAAGAATAATAACAGGTGAATGAAATGCATAAACACCACAAACACCTGGGGAGGAAGCATTCATAAATTTGAATAACGTTGATAAACGACTCCGATGAAACTATAAAATCAAAATGTAGTTTGCGTTCTGGCAATTGGAGTACAAGGAATGATAGCGGGTGAATGAAATGCTTCAACAACACAAACACCTGGGAAGGAAGCATCCATAAATTTGAATAATTTAGTTGATAAACGACTCCGCATGTGGACGTTTGGTGGAGCAGAAAGCAGTGGATTCTTAACAACACGAAACCATTTAACGGAATGTCGGAACGTAAATTAAATTTGGCGCGGTTGGAAAATGCATCTTTCTACCCTGCAACTTTAATGGTACGATCCAGTAAATTAAAACAGTAAAATGGCTCTTAATTATTTTAAAATTACTCATTGAATAAAACCCAAAACGTCAGTGATATCAGACAAAATATGTTATATCTTACTAATAATTAAAAAAGATGTAAAAACATTGTGAAAGTGTAGCATTTTACGATAAAAGACACCGATTTAGCGAAGATGACGTCATTAGTGCGCTTGCATCAGGGAATTCAAGGTCAAAGGTCAATTCAGACGCTGATAAGTTATCGGTCAAGCCTTTTTGTTTCCTTTATTCCAACAAAATTATACAATCAATCAAAAAAAGTTTAATACCAGAAGAAAGCTAACGATTAGTATTTTCATTAACCGCTTGCCCCAAAGTCGCTTGACTACAGTGAAACGAGTGAGAGCTTGCGAGAGCAGCCAAAGTGTGATTGAAACTCGCTATTTGCTCTTCTCCAACGCAAAAAAGAGACGACATTGCGCTGGATAAATATGTTTTTCCGACAAAAGTACAGAAAATTTGCATATGGTCTTTTTATATTATACTTTATGAAATGTTACCCGAGTGACTTCCGGGCGCCCCAATGCTGGAAAGAAACGCACATTTTTAGAAAACTTCACTTTTTCATGGTTCTATGCACGCAAGTCAGATTGAGCGGATGATACAACGTTTCCATATGGGGTAGGGGCCCGGGCCCCCTGGATCTGCCCCTGAACAACCCCCCCCCCCCTCCTTAAAATTGGCCAGGCAACACCCTGATCATCAAGTCAAAACACATGTCACAAATCTTACCATGGCATTACAAGATTACCTAAAAACTAGGTTGCCATGGCAATGCATGTAGTTACATATCAACATTATTTGTGACTTGATTTCATAAATATCTCCTTTACATTGTACATTTTCAACCAAAATACTATTTCACACTGTACTCCTTATTGACATAAATTATATCCTACTTTGATTGAAGGGCCTCCCAAAGTATGCGAGACAATATAAAAGCATAAAAGCACCCTGAAAACATCATAAGAACTCCCCCAAATATTAACCATCTAGGTGCAAATGATGTAAAATAATTGTTTAAAACCCAACATACATTTGTAAAATACCAGACAAAAGTAGTACAAGAACTTTCAGTCATTCACACACAAAGCACAATTTACATATCATTAGCAAAGTTGTATTTATTTTTTACCCTTTCAAGGAATGTGTATTTGTAAAATCTTAAAGCTATTCATTTTAGATAAGTCGTATGAATTTAGTTTGGACTAATGAAGATTGGTTGACAATATGAACATACATCAGATGATTCAATTTAAAATTAATAATTGAATGAATTATTCATCTATTGTACTGAGTTTAAAAAAAAAATAGAAAAATGGTACTAAAAACTTGACCTGCCTGTAAGAGGTCCCAGCATTTCATGAAAACAAAATGTTAAATTTCATGATATTTATTTCATGATATTTCCTTACTGAAAACCAGTCACCTAGTGGATACACTAGCTGTTTGAATGCAAGACAACATAAAGAGACTCACTACTTTCTTCTTCGGTCAATAAAATTCCCAGATTGGTCCATGATCTGAGTTATATTTCTTAAGTTTCCCTGACCATTTTTTCTGATTCCCAGGATTGCTAGAACCATGTGTAACATAAACCGTAATTTGGTATCATTCCTAATTACTATATGGAGAGCATAAATGGCTTCCAAACCGCAAAAGGAAATCTCATCTAACATGTATCTAAAAAGAAAAGTATGAAAATGTATGAAATACAACAACAATTTTCTAAAACAGGGGGTAAATACAATTCTGTATCACTCTGAATCATTCATATAATTCGAGAGTACAGATGGCTTGCAAAACATAAATGAAAATCTCACCTCGGTAAATAGATATAAAAGAATAAAATGTTGAAATTCAAACAAATATGATGAAATTATGAACCATTGTTAACACTTATGAAGATAATTAGTTACGGCATTCTACAATACAAAAGAGATTAGAGGGAACGAGTTGATTGAGGAAGAACTGGCAATTTGGGCTTGTGAATATCATGTTGGATCATGATCAAGGCGGAGTTTTCCTTTGAGCTATGGCCATCCAAAAAAACACACCATCTCAATAAATTTTGGAATCACAACGTACATGGGCACAAACTGGTAGTACATCTTTTCATCACCGTGCATCATTATATTTGAATATGTATTGAGATCAGTGCAGGTAGGTCTAGAGGTGGATGTTATATTCTATTCTCGGCAGCGTTTGCTTTCCAGCTTAAATAGGTGGTCCACACAATATTAACTACATTGACAACCATCACTCTGTGAAAGAGATTAGAGGGAACGAGTTGATTGAGGAAGAGAAAAAAGAAAGATGGAGTAAAAGAAAGAGGATTTGCAAGAGATAAATGACGTTTTTTGTCCAATATTGCATAGCAACCACTCCTCCACAGCCCTTTTTTGCCCTTTAAAAAAAAAACACCTCTTCTTTCCCAGACCCAAACCTTAATATATCTTTGACCATTTTTTTTTTTTTACCTCTTCTGCCAAAGCATATTATCTAGTATTTTCTTTGCAATAATGTGTCTATTGTTGGCAACTGTGCAATGCTTCAAAATTGCGGAACACAGGGCATATTTATTTTTTCTTTCATTTTAATAAGATTAGTAATTTAATACACATAGTTTGGGTGCCAGACTGAGCTAGGCTAAATGCAAGGTTTTCATTTTTATTAAAAGAGATTCAGGAAGTTGTAATACTAAGATCCTTTAAATACCTGTGTAGAAGAGGCACATAGTAGAAATTGACAAGTTGTACTGCCGGCCAGATCTGTAAAGGAGAAAAGAGAGAGAGACATCAATAAATCATTATGTAAAACAAATGGCCATGTACCCTTCATAGCAAACTAGTTATATTCAGAACATAACAAATAGTCAAGAAAAACTTAGCAAGTTTTTTGAAAAGTACAAATGATATAAAACAGGATATATGTTCTCAAATGGAATTTCAATCGTCCAAGTCTCAAATTGGTCATGCAAAATGACCACTCAGCGCAGCTGTACACAGGCGGGCTAGAGGGTCAAAGTAGCTCAACCTCATCTAAAATTAGATGATGTCTATTTGCAACCCACTGTAATTTTATGAGCATCTTTTTATCTGATTTATGAACTCTGCACCCTCAGTTGTGATGTTTTATGACAGTTTGTGTTGCCATGGAAGTATGGACGTGTATACCAATTGGTCCTGTCCAGTAACACCTTAGATGTAGATATAGAATAGATCACGATTACGAATAAGCCAATGTTATGATATTTGCCATGGCATTGAGTTTTATACCTTTTATCACTGTTTTATGCTTTTGACACCATTCAACGCTTTTGTAGCTGATCTTAAATAAATTAGAATTGAACTGAATTTGATCGATACTTACCATCAGCCCTTTAGCATAGGTACTAGGTACATCCTGGAAGAAAGAAACGTTATGAATGGGACAAACTCATCGAACTCTAATCACATATAAAAATGATTCTTCTTCTTTTGAACAAAATGTAAATCTCTATGATTTTCTACAGTATCCATGTATATTGTAATTGTACAATTATAGTTAAAATGCTGCTACAATGATAAATTGATTCTTACAGGAGAGCCCCCCCCCCCCCCCCGGGCAATCCTCAAAGAAAGATCAGTTTAAAAAAATAGACACCTGTACAAAAGGTAAATGCTATTTGATTAACTGCGTATCATATTCTATCCCACATATCAATTCACATAAATATCATGATTCATGCTTCTTTTAGACAAATATAATCAATTAGATAATATCAATGACACCCATGCATTTAAACATCCTGATGAACTACTAATGAAGATACTAATCATGAAATTACTGATTGCATCAATGCTTTCGAGGAAGAAATACTCACCCTTCTCACAATGGCAGGGACTTCATCCACTTTCTTCCCTGTTGTCAAGGCAACGATTGAGAAATACGCAACGAGAAAGGTTGGCGCACACACACTCTGTAAAACAAACAATACAAATAGTTTATGAACGAAATGGACAAGACAAGTTTGTCTGAAATTTCCCTTCTTCTATTAAAGCAGAAGGGACAGACTACTGTATATAATATCAACTCACTTTTAATATACCAAAAATGTCATCTAAGCAATGTATTGACAGATTATTTTTTTAATCTGCTGATAGCTAAAAAGGTGTATACTCTCTCTCTCTCTCAAATGAAACTCATGTCCTTTGGGCTCTGTACAAGTTATAAGTTTTCCATACATTAATACAGATGCTGGATGTTACAAGGATAGATAAGTAGCCCTTTTAAAAGGTTGAATCGCTGAAGAGTTATGTTTTTATTAACAACAATGTGCAAAATAAAGGCATCAACGGTTTTCAAGCGGCGCACATCATTAATGCTCTTCATGCCTAAAAGTAAAATAAAAATGCATGTTGATAACCACGTAGCTAATATTAGACTCAAGACAGAGAAAAGTAGTCTGCAAAGTAATATATGTGTAAAATAGTAAAGATAGATACACACCTTCTGTTTAACTTTCTCTTTCAATAAACTTCTCAAAATATCTATCTATCACATCCCACAAACAACCAAAATATTGAAGAGTCTTGATTGAGTCGAAAATAACAAACAAATAAGAGGTATATGATCGACTTACTTGATCTGTAAGCATCTTCCATAGAGGGGTCAGCTTCCCAGAGCCAGGGTAGATTCTATTGAGGAGCTTGTACCATGCAAATAAAGTTGGACCCTGATAATGGTAAAAAAAAAAGGTACGCGTATTTAAAAAGGTCACAAATCTAGCAGAATATATATTACAAGTCTCTCTTACAAATTAGCGTACATCAAGCTGGAGCGCCAGGAATATCAAGTCTGATATGCATGAACGCTATACAAGAACCAACTATTATTATCATTATATCTAAAATGTTGATAAGTTAGTTCAAAGTGTTAAACTCATGAGGGGGGAGTGGGAGTAATGAAAGACATTGACAAAATATCACCTAGTATTACTTACTGCAAAGCACAACCCAAATGCAGTTTGTCTGACAGTCCTTATTTTATCATGATTCTTCCATCCTATCCCCTCTACCGCCTGCTGAGAGATGCAGTCTGACGTGAAGAATAGCACACCTGCAAATCAAGTGTATTAAAAAGAAAACAGTTATATTAGCTATGACAACAAATGAGCAACAGGAAAATAAAACAAATATTCAAGACAATGTATGAACAATGAGGGAAGGGGTACTTTGAAATGCTCCATACTCCCTAGATTGGCCACTTGTATGCATGCATACTTTACTCAGTGGCCAGTATGGAAAGCCATTATGGGAAAAAACTAAATATATATTGATCCCCGCAAAATATATGGGGCAGTATCAATGTTTATAAGAAAATAAATATGCGCAATTAAAAGTTATTCGATGTTTATAAAAGATATAGGCGTTATCAAAGCATATTCGAGTTGAACAAAGTATGCGTTATCAAATATTTATTAGTTAATATATGCGCTTTTAAATAGCCATCATTCGGTCGACGGACAAGACAGAGTGATTCGTTATAGCAGTAATGAACTTGTCAGGTTACGCCCTCAACCGAAAAGTCGTATACCTCGGGATGCGTTTGAAACTTTACATGAACTTGGAATTGCTCGTAAAAGAGGTTGCCGGGCAGGGAAAAAGATCCGACGACAAATAAAAGTTGTCAAGTCAAAGAGCCAGCCATGACTAGGACAAGAACATTGAGAAACATTAAGGCCCTCCCTACTCAATCACCATCATTACCTTCTATGTATATGCTTAACGCAAGATCATTGAATAATAAGTTCGACGAATTCACGTTTCTCGTTCAAAATTATGACATGGACATTGTTTACGTGAGTGAGACCTGCATGGTTCCAAGATAGTACGTGTTTTGGAGACCGCGTTCAGCATTTCAAACTACAACTTTCTCAACAATTAACAGCCGAGTTTCTCAACGTGGTGGAGGAGTCGCTATCTATGTGAAATCTACTATGAACCCCACTTAAACCCCACATGGACGTTCCGGAAGAACATGAGGTTGTTTGGATACCCATCCGACCAACACGATTACCTAGGAACGTCTCTTCAATATTTGTGGCATCAGTTTACTAACCCCAACTAATGCTCATGTAAATTACTTTGTTCAGTACCTTACACGGGTTGTTGATCATATTCTTCGTGGTACATATACAGTGTGTCCCGAAAAAAACTATACACTTTTGAAATGGCTGCCGAATAACAAATATATGATTCTAGGGGAAAAGTTATATATGTATGGAAAGCTCATATACTCAACGTTCATATGACACCAAAAGTTGCGAAAATAATTCATGCTCTAGTGAGCACTGCTCACTTTTGTAAAGGGTATGAAAAAAATTAGGTTGCGCAGGAATTAGCCTTCCAATGTGTGAGAGGTAAATCCTTTGGAGCTTACGGAATTAAGGATGATATGACCAATTTATGATCAATTGTGATGATTTTGGGTTTGCTGAGTGAAATGTTTGGTTTATGGGATTAACATTTTATGCATGAGTGAACAGGAATGGCATTTTTTATTGTAGCACTGTAACTTCCCTGTTAGACTCAGTGGTGTGTTCATGGGAGTCAGGATGGGGTGATGGTACATGTTGTAATTTCCATGTTACAAACTGTTATTCTCTTACATCTGTGACTTTGAATAAAAACCTTCACCCCACATTTCAATTATTGTAAGATTAGTTGAACATCTCATTGATTTATTCAATACCCAGGTAGGGATAATGTAAATCGAATATTCAAATACGGTTTGTTGAAAAAAGGAATGTCCAAGATGTCGGCTACTTATTCTTCAGGTAAATGGTAACTGAAATGTGGGGTGAAGGTTTTTATTCAAAGTCACAAATGTAAAAAATAACAGTTTGTAACATGGAAATTACAACATGTACCATCACCCCATCCTGACTCTCATGAACACACCACTGAGTATACCAGGGAAAGTTACAATGCTACAATAGAAAAATGAAATTCCTGTTCCGTGCATAAAAGTTTGGTTTAATAAACCATGGAATTCACTCAGCAAATCATGAATTTATCATATCACCCTCAATGTTGTAAGCTCCAAAGGATTTACCTCTCACACATTGGAAGGCTAATTCCTGCGCAACCTAATTTTCATACCCTTTACAAAAGTGAGCAGTGCTCACCCAAGCATGAATTATTTTCAAACTTGTTGGTGTCATATGAAAGTTGAGTTTATGGGCTTTCCATACATATACAACTTTCCCCCCTAGAATCATATATTTTTTATTCGGCAGCCATTTCAAAAGTGTATAGTTTTTTTCGGGACACACTGTTTATCAAACTGATCACCTCGAATAGGCAACAAGAAACGTCTATTTCGTTGCCAAATATAAATTGTTCGAACACGTTGGCAATAGCCAATGCCATAAACTCGTACTTCGTAAGCATCGGAAAGGACACCCTATCCCTTGATTTGAACGAGATTCCTGCGTTCAAACCGATTCAGCTGGACACTTTGCCAACCATACAACCCTTGGAAAAGTGGTGGACCGGACGGAATCTCACCACGTTTGATTCGGGTATTCGCATCAAATTTACCAAGTTGTCTTAATGCTACATTGTCTGTATTTGAAGAATGGTGTAAGGACTTGAATATGCGTCTAAACCCATCCACTCATGAGGGTATCATTTGCTCGTCGACAGCTCCCACCAGTGGAAGTTATGATCGGCGATAATCAAATCCCGGACAAGCAACACGTGAAATTGCTTGGCGTCGTCCTTAGCAGTGATCTTCGGTGAATCGAAAACGTCAACTACATTACATCAACAGCAGCCAAGAAACTCTATCTGCTACGGACGCTCAAACGTTTCTCCATGCCACTTCATGATTTGATCACATGCAGCTTTTACTTCCTACATAAGACCGGTTCTAGAATACTGTTGTGTAGTATGGCATTCGTCACTATAAACTCAAAACCAGGAATAGAGTCAATCCAAAAACGTGCCCTGCGGACCATTATAGGATTAAGATATGAATCCTACCGTCAGGCTCTCGCAATGTGTAACCTGTCCTCTCTGAGAGACAGAAGAGAAGAGCTCTGCTAGGTCCGTCTACTGTAACTTTCGTGAGTGGTTACCTGAAAGCCAGTGTTCTCGAAGACAATTGAGACATAAAAACAGGCTACGTGAAATCAAGTGTAGGACAGAACGCTACAAAGTTCTTTACCCTATCTAGTAAGGCTTTTGAACCAGTCATGATGTGGCATCCTCGCTTTTGTTCAACTTTGATGATAGCATAATATTGCCAAAATTTGTGAACTACATTTATTTTTTCCAAAATTTTATTTCTGTATCAAGATCAAATTAGGTTTTTTTTTTTTATATTAATTATTTGCAATCTTTCCTGAACACATCTTCAATTCGCCAAATCTTAATGCATTATATTTTAGGTTAAATCAACTATCTTGGATTGAACAAATATATTATTGCTAAATGTAGAAACTTAATGTAAACATTTCCAATACGCTTTATCTCAATTGGTAATGTGTACTGTCTATTGTATAATTATTATGTTAAATTGCCCATGGTTGCCCGATATTCTATCTTAACACTATTGGTTTACTCAGGTCTGTAATTACTCCTTTTGAACTTCTCTGCTATATCCGCATGTATTTTAATTTTTTTTTTATAAGAGGTTGTTATTATACTTTCTTAATGTTTCTACTATCATCTGCGTTAAAAAAGTGTTATCATAGATACATTTTCATATAACCTTACCAAAGATTTTTAGGTGCGCCATACAATGTTTACAATGTACTTTTTGTTCATCTAATTAATACTATTCGTAGTGTTGCAATGCATACTTTTTAATAATTGTTGGCAAGATCCCCCTTTCTCTCTTCCACCTTCTTTACCTCTTGTCCCTCTCTCTCTCTCTCTCTCCTTTTCTCCTCTCTCTATTTTTTCTCTTTCTCCATCTCTCTATCTTTCCCTTTTCTCTTCCTCACTTTCGTATTTTATTTAGGTACATATTCCCCTGTTCCCCATGTTCGTATTGTTGATTATTTTACATTTGGTACAAAATTAAGGATAAACACGTATACGTATACTTATAATTATGTAAATGATGCTGTTTTAAATTGTACTCTTGTTTTTAAAATGCAAATTATACATATGTTTAATTCTGAACTGGAATGAATGATTCAATAAATACCATACCATACCATACCAAAATAGGTGTGGCAAAAACAAGTGTATTATTTTATATATATATATATACGTATATATATATATATATAAGGATTTCAAGTGGTACAATAAATCAGCGTATTCAATATCTTGAATTGTATTTCTCAGTCATCCGGGATCTTCAACTATTGATATCGATATCATACGAAAACAAAGCCATATTTACCGAGGTAAGTCGAAGTTTGTTTTTTAACTTGTCAGAATATTATAGATAATAATAATAATAATATTGTATGGCTTTGTTTTCGTGTGATACAGGAATACATTGCTCTCGCTAAGACAATAATTATTAGACTCGTCTTTGACTCGTCCAATATTGTCATAGCTCGAGCAATATATTCTTGTTTCCCATTCAAAGCCATCCAATATTATATAAATATTCATGTACAGCTGTATATGCTTTACCAGTACATTGGTTGGTTGCACATCCCAACACATTTGTGAATTCGGGCCGACATTCGCCCGAATTCACAAAAAGAGGTTTGTTGACAAACCTACGTTTCGATGCGTTTCAGACCAAGGTTCAGACAAACATTGGTTTGAAACGCGTCAAAACATTTGTATACAAACCTCCTTTGTGAATTCGGGCCATTGGATGTGGAATGTACTTCCCAAAATAATTGCAAATCCCAATACAATAGGGTTTATAAAGAAGAAGTATGTGCGGTACCCCAATAATGTTACAGGTGTCACTATAGAAATGGGTGACAATTCAATAATAGGCCAGACTTCAAGCCATACAATGATATCTACAAATGTAAAGTTCTTCTATAAAGGTCAAGTCACTACAGTAAATTAACTCCCCTCTAGATATGTTGTGGAATGAAAAGTAGCAACAAATCCATGAGGAAATATATATGTTGACTTTAAAATACGAAAATATGGTAATACTGTAGAAACTAGTAGGTTATTAAAGTATGCTTCACCCGATTTCAAAAAAGCATGTGTGGCACTCTAATAATGTTACAGGTGTCACCATAGAAATGGGTGACAATTTCATAAAAGGCCAGACTTCAAGCCACAGAAAAAAGTCAAGACAATAATATTTACGAAAAGTTCTTCTAAGGTCAAGTCAAGGTCAAGTCACTACGACTCTGTCTCTCTGTCATTAACATACAACCACACTCACATCACGAGTCTTAGCTGTCTGTCGCTTTCAAAGTGATTGTTCATTCCTTTATATGCCCCCCCATGAAAAATGAATAAATTCCTCGCAAATAAAAGATGGTGACCACAATTTGTTTTTTGTTGTTGCTCAAGGCGGGGGGGGGGGGATGGGGATGTTGAGTAAAAAACAAAATTAGTGCTTACTACCCCGCGCCGCTAAATATTTTCTCACGAATTGGGCTACCCCCCCCCCCCCCCTCTCGCCGCCAGCTGGATCCACCCCCGATTGCAGCCACTGTCTCGTCGAGGTACCTTTGTGGAGATTAAAAGAGCAATATTTGAGGTATTAAGGATTGCTGTACTCATATGGTTGTTATTCTGTTGTCACTGCAATGACAATGTTCTGTTGTTTCTTTTGTATTTGGTATTTTGTAATTGCTACAAAAGCACATTATGCATCAACATGTAATTATCGACGCGTGATCATGCCAGGAGCACCTCTAGAAAGAGTTCCAAAATGGAGCTGTACAAGGGAGCTTGTATTTGTAGGCTGACTGATGTTCCATAATATGAAGCAAAATTTTGCAGGTAATTCTGGCTCTGCGGTCTAGAATTTGAATTTAAAGTTATGAGAAGAAAAAAAAATCAATTAATAAATACTGGTGTAATTTTTCGATCTGTCAACCACTTTAGTATTTTTATGTCAATTACTTTGATTGCAAAATGAATAAAGTAGAAGAATAAAATGTATTACAAAAAAAAATAGAAATTATAAAAGATAACAAATTATTCATTTGTTTGCTTTGGAGAAAGAAATCCTTCCATAATCATTTGTGCATGTTTTATACGGCATAATTTATTGATAAGACTGTACTTACCTATGTTTTTCCTTTGTTAATGATTGCTGTAGGGGCATGGTCCGGTAATGATAGGCACATTATAATGATAAGATCAATTATGTTAACCGATAATACTTAACTTATCAACTTGAAGAGATAGACAAAGTCCAGATGCCATAAATTAGAAGTACATATATATCCGCATCTCTTTATTTAGCAACCTCAGATTTAAAACAGAGATATGCCATGCAGAGAGCAAATAAATTTCTCACAAAAATAATTGTTACTGTATCTCATGTCTTCAATAGAACATAAGTACATTTTCATCAGTGATTCTAATTGTAATTTAAATTTATTTGGTCCCACATATTGAAGATGTTAGAAATTCGTCGATGGACTATGGAGTCTAATCCTGATCTCGGATATCCTGCTCTTGATCCAAATACTGTTGTACACAGAAAACATGAAAACCCCCCTCTTGTGAATAGAAAGGAAAGAGATACCTTGAACTAGTAAATAAATAGAGCAGCTTACATCATACATATGCCCATTAAGGTTAGTTCAATCATATCTTTATACATTAATTGCTCCCCTATCTTTTGTATTACATTTATAAGTCTGGCCGATCTAGTACTTTATCTATCATTTAGACCTGTTATGGTTGACTTCCCCTTTCATGGAATTGTCAGTGTGTGATCGTACATAGAAAATGTAACAAAATCCAGTACCTTAACACATTAATCATATATGAAAATCAAGATTACGCACTCAAAAAACTAATTATCAATTATGTAGGTCCACAAATAAAACAACAAATTTACCTTTGTTTTAATGCTGGTGTTCAAATTTTGCTATGAAGATCACGTCACAAGGCTGCTTATGCTACGTTTACACTATGTTCCCGGCGGCCACGGCAACCCCGTTTGCCCGAAACGTAGAGCGCCGTGGGATTTAGGCCAATTTAACCTCTGGATTCAAATTTTGTTAGGTCTTACCAGGTTTTCTCACGGTCTACCACGGTTTCCGTGACGACCCGGGTCGTGGGGGAAGGGGATGCTGAGTCCCGGAGGCTCCAAGGCGCACTACGGTTCGGCCCGCGTTCTACCACGGATGCCAGAACGTATGTTCCCTCCCGGCCCGTCACGTTCTGATGGGGTCCCTCACGTTTCTCACGTTCTGATCAAGTTTTGACACGTTTTTCACGTTCTGTCAAGGCTTTCGACAGATCAAACGTGGACGACGGGCAGCTTTGGAGCACGATTGTGCCCACGGTATAAAAAAAGGCCTCCCAAGCAATAGCAATCATTGTATCCTCTACTACTGGTTGTTGTGGTGGTGCAGGACAGAGGGCCTTCGAACGTCTTGGCTTAAGTTCAGTGGCATAGCTTGACCTTCTTTCTTCGTATTGCAGATGCAGTAATGTGTTGTCGATTGCTCAGACTCGAATGAAGCTCCTGCCGCGCCTGTCTTTTATATACTACCTCCCGACCGCGTGCGCCGTGTCAGAACGCAACGCGCCGCGCCCGTAAACCGTCAGACGCCGGGATGCACCGTGATTAAACGCGACAAAACGTCTACCATACATCCTGGTCTGCCTTGAGAACCTTGGCAAACCGTGGCAAAACGTGGCAAAATGGGACAAAATGCGCAGCAACCGTGAAGCAACCGTGACAAAACGTGCACTAAACGTGACAGAACGTGACAAAACTTGAAAAGACCGTAAGATGCCGGGGAATATGCGGGCCTCCCGTCCCACTACGGACCACCTCCAAGTTTTGTTACGGCCTATTACAGACTGTCAGGTGTTGTTACGTTCACCCCGTTTTACTACGGCCTACTAGGTTTCTCATCCGCACCGTGACTGCCGTGGCAAAGTTATTGACAGTTTAAAAATCTGCGCGGTATCCACGGCAATCACGGCCTGTCACGTTTGCCCATACGGTCCCCCGCGTTGTGTCACGTCAATCCCGTTTCGTCCAAGGTGGCCTGAAACGTGGTTGTCGTGGCCGCCGGGAACATAGTGTAAATGTAGCATTAGCACAGTAGGCTCTAGCTGTACACCTAGACATTGCGCTCGATTATTCTATCTTTTCACTATGTTCCCTGCGGCCCCGGCAGCCCCGTTTGCCCGAAACGTAGTGCAGCGTGAGATTTTGGCAAATTTTATCTCTGTATTCAAGTTTCGTTAGGTTTTGCCAAGTTTTCTCACGGTTTATCACGATTTCCGTGACGGCCAGTGGGATGGAAAGGGTATGCTGGCCCGAGGGCTCCAAGGCAGTACGGTTCAACCTGCGGTCTCCCACTGATGCCAGTACGTTCCCTTCCGGCCCGTCACGTTTTTCACGTTCTGATCAAGGTCTGACACATTTTTCACGTTCTGTCAAGGCTTTCTACGGATAAAACGTGGACACCGGGCAGCTTTGAAGCACGTTTGTGCCCACGGTATAACAAAGGTCTCCCAAGCAAATGCAATCATTGTATCCTGAGAACAGCGTGTCGTGCCAGACCGTACTAGAACTATTACGTACTGTCACGTTTTGTTGCGTTTACCCCGTTTTACTACGGCCTACTAGGTTCCTCATCCGCACCATGACTGCCGTGACAATTTAGTTGACAGTTTAAAAATCTGCTCCGGTATCCACGGCAATCAAGCCTGTCACGTTTGCCCATTCCGTCCCCCCGCGTTGTCTCACGTCCATCCATGGTACGTACAAATTGTCCGATATAATTTTTGTGTTGAACATAATTTTTTTTCTAGCTCTCGTCCTTTTGTTGTCATATAATTGTTTCAACTATAATTTCACATAAATTAATAAAGCATGTATTTTTAAAAACATCAAATATATTTTGATAACGCAAATATCTCCGTAAACATCCAATATCTCTTAATAGCAAACAAATATTATTTTCTAAACCTCGCATATGTTTAAAAACGTGCATATTTGTATCTATAAACAGAATATTTTAATAACGCATATATTTTTTCTTCACCATTGAATATATTTTGATAACGGATTTATTTTATTTTAAACATCGAATATGCTTTGATTATGCATGTATATTTCTGTATAAGTATTGAATATATTTTGATAATGACCCATATACTTTGCATGCATCGAATGTCTTTAGTCCCCTCCCCCTATGGCTTTTCATAGACCAGCACCGCATTTTCAGAAACATTTCTCACTTGCCTCACAAAAAAAAAGACCCCGAGCAGGTGGTAAAAAAAATGATACTTGTTCTACGACAGAAAGTAAATAAGACTGCTCTTTAAGTGTCATTTCATGGGCATGGGTCACGGTAGCGTATATAGGTGACAAAGTCCATTCAGCAGTGCCTTGGAATTATGAAACGCACCCCCCCCCCCAAAAAAAGGAGTACAATAGCAATACCCGAGAGACAATTTAAGCAAATATTTAAATCTACACAAAATGACGAACTGATTTACCTGCTGTTACTGCTTGTGTACGAAAGGGATACTTATTAAGCAGTCCTAGATATGCTCTCCATATTGAAGCCATTCCACTTTGATGGACGGTGATGCATTAACAGAACTCTTGGCTACTAACTCCCAAAGAAGATCTAAGACTAAGAGACAGAAAGAGAATGTTAAAGGTAAAGACCAGTATTGGAAACGCCCCAATTTCATAAAATGAAATGGAAGCTCTTATTACCAATCATGTGAAAGAATATGCTTTGACTAATACATGATGATAACAATTTTGCCGGGAAACCGCCTATTGATATATTTGGTAAATAAGTTTATCTACATGGTCTGTGAGAGATAAACGCACGTGTCGAGCATGTGTGCGTATAGTCCCATATACATCTTTCTGTATACAGTGCTTGTAACTTTACGAAGACTGGCCATATTTCTTATCATTTTGATGATTCCAGAACCTTGCTGTACACACCAATACTTATATGCTAGATGATCAACCTTTTCTGATCGATTCCACAACGTTTCTTTCACAATGTAATCGCATGACCATAACTGGTCTTTACCTTTAAAAGGAAATCCAACCCAACTATTCAATTAAATCTGACTAAATATTATAAAAAAAGTACCAGCATATATAAAATGACTAAAATTTAAATTTTTCAAAAATGTATCTCAGGATCGAGGGTCGTTTCTCTTTGGAGGACCCATAAATAATATGCTATCTATAATATATTTTGAGCAGTGGCCCAAGGGAGAAGAAACTAACAGAAAAACATAATTTAATGATATTTTTGTACACGGCAAATAGGAGAATTATCCGCGTCCTGCGTCACAATCCACTGACCAAACTACCAATTTGAGATTTGCATAGAATCTAATTTAATAGTGATCTCATATTCAAACATTCGTAACTTCCATACTATTGGTCCGATTCGTTTTAAGCTTATTTCTGTTGTTTTCCTGTTTTCATACAAATCAACTTATTACAAGGGTTTCCACAGCAACTTCAACATGTTCAGTCACTCATAGCAGCATTACAATACTTTGTGTGTAATACAACAAAATGAAGACTCCTTCCATTTATTCTTGAAAGGACAATTAAACACCACTGTACAAGACTCATCAGAATTCACTCAACGTCAGCATTTAGGTGACAACTCATCAACACCTAAATAGAAGTAAAATAAAATAAATTCAACTGATAAATTATAAAAAATTATTTGAATATTAAAATCAGAAATCTATCACCAATCTTGGCGAGGAGCCTCTTCGTTTTCATTGTGTGCAACAACAACAAAATTTGGAAAGTTTCGAAAACCTGGTAGCCCAATGGAAAGGGTATCAAACAATTATTTGAAGACAAATGTTCTTCGAAATTGAGTAGTGAAATTGAGTACTTATGAAAATAGTAACACAAGATCACCAAAGAAATTAATAAACTTATACCGACAAGGGTCGGGAAATTTTCATTTTGTAAAAAAATGTCATCATATTGCAGTTGTGTAAGTAGAAGGTGATAACTATTTGAATGATATATCGCGTTCCGATTCATGAAATTATCTTACCTTTGATGGATCACTCTTTTGAATAGACCAGATGTAACTCTCTTACGTAAATTAAAGACTCGTTTATAATTGTTAAAACTTTATGTGGCGATTTCTGCAGTTAAGGCAAATACGCCAATTTGACATTGAATTTGTCTTGAAAGCGATGTCACTGGAATACTTTTAATGACTAATTTTCTAGAAGGAAAATAAATTGGTAGCAATTTGTGTAGAATTCAAATAATCATGAATCGAATATCAGTTTTTCCTAATTGTTCACATTCCTATTGTTTTCTTTAATGTCCTTTCCCCACTTATTTAATTTGAAATGACAAGGATAACGTATATGCCTAACCACTGAAGAAGACCTCTACGATCGATGAACAGGCATAGTCCTATAGTATCGGTGGATTAAACTAACATAAAGTAATGTAAGTAAAGTGAACTTTGGTCACACATTAGCGCCTACCGACAGATCCACAGTAGCGGTATATCGACGTAAACATATGATAATTCATGACTGTTCTATTCGACGGCGGCAGCAAGAGAACACAACACACACACAATATCCTCTCAATGCAATTGAAAACAGTACTCTAAGTGTCATATTCATTTACTAAACATTCTACTTTAGAGACATATATTTGTTGTTCGACAATATACTCACTAAAGAATAACTTACTACTTTGTAGTCGAACTCAACCTCGTACCGGTACGTACACGTACTGGCAATTAAGTTCTAGACTTTAGATCTTAATATAGCGTGCGATGTGTACGGTATCCTTGAAAGGCTTATATTCATACAGGGAAAAAATGTCTTATAATATGAGGACAATTAGAAAAAATGGTTAACAAATATAAATCAGGAATTTAATGCAATTTCACTCTGTTTTCAGCCTCTGTACTAGACTTATGAAATTTGAATTTAAAGACAATTCTGTTGAAATCGTCCAAATACGAAGGCATTAGCATTTCTATGTACAGAACTAGCTAGCAAATATCACATTTTATGGAACCCCCTCCTCCAACAAGAAACCAATTGTACTTGGCCTAATTTCGATTCTGACATCAGCTTGATCAATAAAGCCGAATAATTAAAGAGCCTTTTACACCTTGCTCCCGTTTGCACTTCTTCTTCTCGAGCTGATCTCCTTCCATTATAAACTAAATTTCTCCTCCTCCTTCTCTTCCTCCCCTCGTCTTCTCCTCCTTCATACAGCCCACAAGGCCGACAAGACGAAGAAATAAATAAGGAAAGATTGGAAACGTTCAGTCTCGTGTGCTGTCGTTCTCAAGGGTCGTCGCTAGTCTGCAAGCACACACCCTGGTCAGTCGTAAAAGTGAGTCTGCACTATAAGACTACCATAGGCCATGTACTATAGCTGCTCCTGACACACACACAACCAATAGGTAGCTGGGCTAGGCTTCTCCCAAGGCACAATGATTTATTGATAAAGTGTCAAATTAGGGTCTGTGCTTGCAGACTAGGTCGTCGCTAGATCAAAGTTTACAATCATGACTATTGCTGTACAACATAATTATGACATTTTCATGAGAAAGCTCAAGTGTGAAATCCCCATTCTATAACAACAACAAAAAAAGCTATTTTGAAATTCACACTTTGGTTGGTTGAAAATAGCTATGCCGTCATTTATCACATCTATATTTTTCAAAGAAGGACTGATGTGTTTTTTTTAGTGCAAATTAAAACGATTACTTTACATAATAAAATGTAATCAGTTAATCACCAATCAGCCATGCATCAAGTCTTTCTTATTAATCATAATTGTGATCAAGTTATGATAAAACATCGATAATTCTCGGTTTAATATTTTTCCTGGGACGGAATGTATAATAGTGGATAGATGATAATTCAGACCCTACTTTATACATTAGCGGAATACATGTGCATTGTCAGTGGCGTAGACAGGTTCGTACACCTGGGGGGGGGGGGGGGGATGACTCAGGGACGGATCTAGCTTTTTGCTAAGGGGGGGGGGTGAACAATAATGACGATGCGGAGCATCGTCCACGAGCCGCGAAGCGCCGAGCCGATTTTTTTGGGGTGTTTATTTGAACCCCGTAAGTGATGTTTTCCTGGCATCTATTAACACAATGGAGACCATAAAAAGCAGTGCATGATAACGTCTTTTTAAATCAAGTTACAGTTAAATACACAGTTATATCCAAAGTTATCATATGTTTGGTTAAGTTACCAGATGAGTTGAATATCTTCTCACAATATTTGCACTTGAAAGGGTTTCTCTCCAGCGTGCGTTCTTTTTTCTTTCTTTTTTTTTTTTTTTTTTTTTTTTTTTTTTTTTTGGCCGCCCAAGGGGGGGGGGGGGGTTTAAACCTCCTAACCCCCCCCCCCGTAGATCCGCGCCTGTTTAATCTTTTTTTTACCGTCTGAATTGGCTTTCACCGTGTGAATGCGGCTAATAACAATAAACACAATTACAATAATGATGAGGATTATTATTATCATCATCATAATTATTATTATTATTAATATTATAATTGTTATCATTATCATTATTACTATTATTATCATCATTATGACTTATTAAGTAAGCAAATATCATTTCCCAAAACCTGGGGGGGGGGGATGATTGTACATGCCATCCCCCTCATCCCCCCCCCCCCCCCCGTTGTACGCCCCTGTGCATTGTACACTTCTATTAAAATGACAAGTGCGTTCAAACAATGGTCGACACATACTACAGTCGACACCGCTGAGGCTGAGTGAGTTCGGGGAATCCCCTTCGTGTGCACGGTATTTCGAAATCACATCGTTGCGCCGACATCGCTCCACTGTACATTGCGCAATTCATATTGTCTTGCTTGCCCAGGGTTGTACTCCTGCAACATATTTATATTGGACCTGTGACAGTTTAGTACAATTTAGTACACTGCGTTGCAGTTAGAAAGACAACAGCCAGTAGTAGTCTTTCGTGATATATTTTCTCTCTTTTTTAGGTTGAAGTTGAGACTGTAGGATCGATAAGTGATGACCGCGGCCCCGGTGGATGCCCCAGCGTGGGAGGAGGCGGAGGAGAATAAGTTTAAGGTCATTACGGAGGTCTATCGACCTCTACTCATAGAGGTCCTGGATGTCAGAGAAATTGTAGAAGGTCTCAAAATACAGTTTGACAGGGATGATGGTGAGATTTTGTGTGTAAAGCTTTCCAATTTACCATTGATTAAGTACGTTTGCATATTGTCTGATATACGTGGATTGGTTTTGGATGGTGACATTTTTAATAAACATGTAGAAGAAGCCATCAACAGTGCGGTGTATGATCAGTGGGAGAACTTTCAGCATAGTCAATTCTCTATACATCATGGGTGTCGATCTGTCATTGATACCTATTGTTCAGGGGGGATGATCTATTCATTCATCCCCCCTGATGAATAGGTATTACGTAAGGATCGACACCCATGCTTTACATAATTATAGAGCAGTGGAAAATAACTTATTTGGGATTCATATTAAGAATCACTTTTTTTTTTTTTGGGGGGGGGGGGGAGCCCAACAAAAAATCGCAACGACTCAGCCAGCCGAAAAGTCGCTCAGTGGGGGGGGGGGGGGGGGGGGGGGGGGGGGGGGGGGGTAAGCGGACACTTTTTTTTTTTGGTCTCAAAAAAATCGCAACGACTCAACCGACCGCTGAATAAGCGGGGGGGGGGGGGGGGGGGGGGGTAAGAGGACACTTTTTTTTGTCTCAAAACATTTGCTACGTTGGGGGGGGGGGGTAAGGTCACCTTTCTTAGGTCAGACATGGGGGCGATTTTTTTTAAATTTTTTTTAAAAATAATTTAACAAAAAAAAAAAACAACCCCCCTGCGTACGCGCCTGTTTAAACCCCCTAACCCCCCCCCCCCGTAGATCCGCGCCTGTAACATATCATCAGAGGTCCTCTAAAGTGTAAATATCCCCTGAATCAAATAATTTGAGAGGAAAAAGAAAGAATTTTAGTCATTTTTTTAACTTGTAACAAATGTGGAAAGTTGTCCAAGTTGAAGATCCCTAATACGCCTGTATTTATAACTTTCTTATTTTGTCCGATTTTGTTCAAACTTTCATCAGTCTGCTTCACTGATTTTTTTTGCTATCTTTTTGAGTATTTGTTTATGAAGGTTACAATTTTTTCAATACCTACAGATTCCGTATTGATATGCTGAAATTTTTTATTAAATATGACGTTTACCGCTTTGTTATCTTTTGTTATTCTTAGTGATATTCGACGAAGTGCTAGAATTGATTGAAACAGATGCCACACGAAAAATAATTGCAGAACGTTTCATGGAGGCACTGGACTTTAAGGAAGACAAAAGGGGTCTCTATCGTGCTGTGATCGATGCTTTGTATCGATCAGGTAAGAAACAATCAAAGGTCAGACTAGATGGGTATTGAAAGAGAGAAAGAAAGGGAGATAGACACAGAGAGAGAGAGAGATTAATAACGCTTGCCAAGATCGAGATATAATTTGAACTGCAAATACGGAAACGTTTTCGCGACGGCCATCCAATTTCCGTTATTCCCATCCCGACAGGCCGACAATCCCCATAAAAATCAACACCAGCATGTTTTTGGGTATCTTCCTCTTTTTCTTTTTCTTCTTCTTTATTTTTTTCTTCTTGTTCTTCTTCTTCTCCTCTTCTTCTCCTTCTGTCTTCTTAACAAAAAAACGTTTGTTTTACTTTTGCTATTCATCGTACATCTCTAGATCACTGCTTTTATTCTTCATATCTTATAGATACATAACTGGTAAACAGAGGCGGACTGGCAAAGGGATATAATTGTTATATAGAATGACTGGTTGATATTTTTTTAAGGGGAAAAGAGACCAAAAGAGAGAGAGAGAGAAAAGAGAAAGAAAGAGAGAAATGCATAATCTTAAAAATAGTGGGCCGGTCGCTCGTCACGTCCGCTACTGCTGATGAACGTTTTTTTTTTCTTCTTCTCTTTCGTTTCTTCCCCCGTCGTACAGATAACGGCGCAATAGCTGATCATTTGGAAGGCACCTCTGAATTCAACACCAAGAAAAGGGAACATTATCGCTCCTTTCTTAGGTCCTACGTTAATCGATTGATGGATATTGAGCCTCTAAGCCTTCTTACCTCATTAAAAGAACATCTTACTAAACGAGACGTAGCGAAAATACGAAAAAGGGTACGGGAAATTCGTTTCGATGTGCTTTATATATCTTTCCATTCCTTAAAACTGAGTCGTTTTAATTCCTTTTGTTCTATAATTATGTCTTCCTACTGTACACAACATTACTGTTTCACTCTTTAATTTTTTGTTACACAATGTTTACTTTTAGCATTTTTATTAGTGATTTTTTTCTTCAAATTCACAAAAGGGGGAGGCCTTAGTGATTTAAAATTGATTCAATGGGAATCAACCAGTTCGTCCAAGGAAAGCATAAATGGAATTATAATTTGTAAAGGATTTAACATCTTAAACATGGATTTTATAATGAGATTTGCTATTTGTTGCTGTCATAAGGTTTCCCCACAATATTTAACTCCATGCACGCCGTAATCTTGTCAAGAAAACATATTTTAAAAATATAATTTCGTTATGAGCAGGTGGATCATGAGGGAAATTGTGTCGGTGCCTCAGAACTTCTCCTAAGACTGGATCATAAGTCAGAGGACTGTTTTGGAGAGTTCATCAAGGCCCTAGACAGGAATGGCTCACCCAAACTCGCCAAGGAGATGGAGGGAATGAAAAATTTCGCTCTGGGAATCGATGAAGATGACGAAGTTGACGATGGTGAGAATAAGATTGGCTTTAAAGTGGATATTCATTGATTTCAAAAACTAACTTTATTCTGATTATTGCAAAGCTGAAACTTTGATTCGACAAGGTTATCAAAATTTAATGCTTGGAAACGTTCGAAGTAATGATTATTATAAATTACAAAACGCTTAAATACAGCCCGGCATAGCACCTGAAGAGCTCTCAGAACGCTGATGAGATGTGTGAGATCACAGGATGGACATGATTTGCACAAGCAGACGATGTCCCATGAAATCTAACACATTTTCAGTACCTGTTTTTCATCTTCTCTTGAGTTCTTTCTCTTACTTCACTACCGTCAGGCTAAATGTATAATCTGTTGCCTCACTCTAAACCCCGCGCATGTTTTTATTTTGATGACAAATGCAGCGATACAAAAATAAAGGAATCTGTCGCTTGTAAACAAAATAAGACGCCATTGTATATTAAACTGCACACACTGCGGTATGTTCGGCGTTTCAAGAGGGAACAAATGCCGTCCTTAATATCATTCCGGGGGGTTTTCGATTTGAAATTCTGGCTTCTTTAATTGTTAATTAACCCCTATCCTATGTATTTACAAACAAAATATTTCAGTTATCAGAATTGGTTTCATATCCCCTTTTGAATGGTTTGAAATACATTCAAATTTATATACACTAAACTCATTATAATTTGAGAAATAATAGCTTTGCAATTATGTTCATTCTTTATGGGATGTCGTCTGCTTGGGCAGTGTTGGTCTATTATGTGACGTCATTATAACATCGTTATTTTTTCTGGCGAATCTCTCGTTTATCCCAGATGCTATGGAGGCGGTTGTATTTGTATAAATCACCCGATATGCAGTTGACCTAAAAGTTGTACGATGGCCATCTGTTAGCTTACCAGTTTCTAGTGATACATTAGTTGAAAAATTTGTAATTTCTTTGAATTTCCACTTTGAGGGTTGTTATGAAATGTAGTCAATCAATCACTTGAATATTATATCATGTATATATAAAATTTATTTTGTAATTACAGAATTGTATTCTATTTATGTTCATTCTGATTGTAACTATGTATATTTGAGCGAAACAAAATATCCATGTCCAACCTACATTGCACAAATAAACATGAAATTAAATTTCGTCGTGTTTCTGAAACGCTTATCTAACGTCGTAATGTTTCACTCCATCTGATTGACTATCATCTTTCAAATAGTGAATCACTAAGACATTTATTCGTGAGATTTAGAAGGGCGTTTTTCTCCTGTCATTCAACACAGAGTTAATATCCGTCTGGCATTCAGCAGACGAAGGTAACCATTAAACACAATGTGTGTGTGCGCGCATGTGTGTATGAGGGGGGGGGGGCATAATCTCCGGTAAACATAGGGAATTGATACCTGCTAGGTATCTGTATAAATGCAGATTGACAGAAACAAGATGGTGGAAACCACTAAGAGAATAATTTTAAATATGCCTATCCCATATGCATACCCCATTGACATAGTAGAAATACATCTTGCTTCTGGTATCCATGCATATCATAAAGGTAACGACGAGGACATTCCAGTAGTCGGCATCGTGTGTCCTCCAAGCGACAAAGCAGAGGAATTAGAGCTACGGAATTTCCAAGAGGAGGTCCTAACTCCAGCATTGAAGGGACAGAACGTTATGGTGGTCTTGCCAACAGGGACAGGAAAGACAGAGATCGCCATCGCTCTTATAAGTCGCCTGTTCCTGGCCCGCAATCCTGTAGGAGCCACTAATCATCGAAGGCAGAAGAGTGTGTTCGTAGTGAACAAGGTAGGACCATTGTTTCATATTTCAATCTTGTGAGGACCCCAGGACCCCATCTTATAAAGAGTTGATATAAATCGCAACTATGTACATAAGAGATAGGAGACTGCAAACTTGCGATTGATTAGAGGACTTGCTATTGCTGTTGATCTATCGCAACTCTATATATGACTAGGCCCAGAACAAGGTAAAAAGGTATAATGTGAAGGTGCCTTCACATTACTCTTCAAACTTCTCGTTTGTATAATGACCCATAGTAAAGATAGGAAGGTCCTTCCGAAGCCATGTCTTACAATAGTACAAATTTATCAAGAATGATCTGGTTCACTTTATTTTTGGCAAGGATCTCTATCAAATCAAGAAATATCCTTAACTATTCTCATATACAGTGCGTCCCAGAAAAAACGAAACCGAGAAGTATCGATGTTCTATCATAACGTAATCACAACTATAATTAATGAATGATACATATTTGGAAAGCTTAGAGTCTCCTCATTCATGTGATGCTACTCAGATAATGCATATTTGAAATTCAGATACCGCCCGCCAAATTACTTTTTGGTTTCCTTCCTTCAAATTGCTTTTTATCACTCATGCGTGAAATATGCATCACGGGAGTAGCATCAACTGAAAGAGGAGACTTTAAGCTTTCCGAATATGTATCATTCATTAATTATGGTTGTGATTAAGTTGTGATAAAACATCGATACTTCTCGGTTTCGTTTTTTCTGGGACGCACTGTATAAGGATCCCAGTACACAATTGTGAAATCCTTCATACTTGTCTAAATAAAACAGAGGGTGCATCTTTAAAGAGCCCCTGAAAAGGATAAATATATAATGCAGTGAACAACTAAAAACTCTTTAAATGTTTACATCCCTGTCTTGAAAACCCGAACAAAGTACTAGAAATCTCCTACAAACACCTCTTTCTAGGAGAACCCACTGGACATGTTGAAAAGGTAAGAAGGTCCTTCCAAGTAGTCATAATCTAAACAAGGTAGAACAAGCCGTCACAAGTCATTATCGTGTCATTAAAAATTACCCTGAAAAAGGGGTAGAAATGGCTCCCTCGATCCATTCCTGAGAAAATCTAAATAACGTGAAAAAAAATCCTTCATATTCCGCACTTCGTCCAAACTTCTAACATTAATGAAAAGGTCCTTTGCAACATTCTCTTGTAAAAAAAATAAAAGGCTAGAACGTACAGATGTGCGATGGATCGATCAGTCTTGGTGAAAGAGCATATAATAATATAATATAATATAAGACTATGACTATGGCACAAGCGCGTAGCTAGGATTTAATTTTAGGGGGTGGTAGTGTGTGCGCGCTCCCTGGGGGGGGGGGGGGGGGGTGTTCGGAGGGGGAGTTTCTTTAAATTATTAGAGAAAGATGACGATTCGTTGTACCGTTCTCGACTCTTAATCCCTGTCTGAATTCAGTTCCCCCCCCCCCCTCCCGCGCGGAAGCTTCGACGTTTCATTAAATTATTAGAGAAAGAAGACGATTCGTTGTACCATTCTCCACTCTTGTCTTTGTCTGCTCCTTTTTCTTCCTACGTCCTCTCCCTTTTCTCTTCTCTCTCTCTCTTTTTTGGCAGGCGTTTTTTTTTTTTTTTGGGGGGGGGGGGGGGTGACCGCCCCCGGCTACGCGCCTGCTATGACATGACTTTAAGTCGTCGCGTCGACCCCCTGGTCGTTTGCCAATAACGAGCATGTCATTCATATCAGTCAGTGAAAAACAAACCATCATCATAAAAAGATCCCTCCTTTTGTTACAGGTTCCACTAGTGAAACAACAGAAGAACAGGTGTCTGAAATACTTGAGGGGAATGTGTGAGGTTGCTGGAGCAAGCGGTGATGTGTTAAACCATTTGCCATTGGACATAGTCATCGATACCAACGACATCACCGTCTTGACGGCACAGGTGCTCGTCAACGCTCTCAAAGATGAGAACATTAAGCTTAAACTCTCTGACATCGCACTCCTTGTCCTAGACGAATGTCATCACTGCCAGGTAATGTCATCTACTTGGTTGTTTCCTTTCCAATTCATTCAAATATTGACCCATTTTTTTCAAATAAATTGAAGGGAGGTTAGAGTCAATAGGAATTAGATTTATTATATGCTAAATGTTTTTAACTGCATAGTTCGGACGTCTATGGTTTATGCCTCGCCAGACGTTTGTATCACATGTTAAATATATTCAATGTGTATCCACTTGGCAATTGTGTCTATTTTATTAGATTTCTTCTATAATAATTAAATTATGTTGAATTTTCCTACATCTTGATTTGTTAAATAGGCCTACATCAATATTACTCATTCAGTCTTGAAATATTCTGGATACCGGTGTAGCTTTGTAATATCCACGTGTATTTTATTAAAACAGTATCGTTTGTTCAGCACTGTGATACGAGTTATTTATAAAAAAATTGATAAATTTTACTGCAATTCGTTTGTCATCATTGTTTGGTTGAAGGTCATAAGTGATTAGCTAAATTTAATGTTCGGCGTTTCGCTTGTTTAATGATTGCCTTACATAAACGGCATTTGTAAAGTTTTCTTTTTGTACATGGCAACCCGGCCCCCACTCAGTGTTATTTAGGGTACGCGTATGCTTGTACCCTCTTTTTGAAAAGACCCCCTATCTGAGCACTGCCAACATTTCCGAACCCCCTTTCGCGGGCTTTTCACGGGCTTTTCCAGACCCCCCTAAATCCGGAACGCTGCTCAATGTACCCCCCTATCTCCGGACATGCAGACACCCCCCCCCCCTCTCATCTCAGATAAGCTGTCATTACTGGTTGGCACTTCTTCAAGTTCAAGTTCTTCTTCTTGATCATTTTGAAGCACAATTTTGTTTAGGGCTTCAATATTACACCATATCACAGACACTGATAACATGAAGGGCCTAGCATCTCAGATTTAACATTGTTAAACGATCCCTTTAATACACAGCCAGGAATACTAATGCAGCTGTGTGTGAATTAGGGTAGCCTACACTACAGTACAAAACTACATAATAGGTCTAGATTCAAGTCCCACATATTCATTTTCATGGGTGTAGGAAAATGAGTTTGAAAGTGTTACTATTGCGATCAAACTATAGGGCAAACTACTCACCTGAATGTGCCACCCTGTGAGCCACAGGTAGACAGCCACAATATCCACAACGAGGAGACTGTGGGTCCTGCTCAAAGACGTCCCAATCATGACAATTTTGGCAGGGCCCACGCCTCATAGCCCATCTTGATGCCCCGGCTTGATGCCGAGCCTAGCCCGATATGCATGATGAGCGCGCCGTACAGACTATACGTTCTGTTGTTATCTCTCTCTCTCTCTCTCTCTCTCACAGATTTTGAGAAGTCCGTACTGCCCCTGTACTGGGACGGGAGTGCATGGGACTCGATGTTTTTACTTTTCATAATGAAATAATCCTGAATGAGCTTTCAAAACTAGCAGGGATTTCTGAAATCTGATCGCGGGATTTCATCAATTTTTCTATGTTCAACTTCAAGATTTTTTATAACCCCCTTTTTTAATTACAAAGAGATGAGAGAAAAACACCCCTTTTTTAAAGAAATCTCCGGGTGAAAGTCAAATACACCCCCTTTTTTTACATTTCTCGGGCCGGACTTTGTCGCACGAAAAGTACCCCTTTACCGGACATTTTGGCAACACGCATGCGGTCATTTCCAAACCTGAGTGGGGGGGGGGGGGGGCATGGCAAGGACGTTCAATACCTTTAATCTGTCACCATGTTTTGATATTAATTTCAAAATGTTGAAGACTGCAGAATCTTAATTATTGCAATCGATATTAATAAACAATAGTTTTCTTTTGATACAATTAATTCGCAAGTCAGAAGGAGCTTATAATCGACATGTACTTCAATCATGTCTCTCTTTATGTCGTTTCAAACAATAGAAAGCTGATCCATACAATGTTCTGATGGCGATGTATAGAGATCTAAAGCTAAACTCTCCGAAACTTCCGAGACCACAGGTAATGAATAATTACGATTTTCATATGTAAAATGAATAACCTTAGGTACTTCATTTATGCCAAGGTCACATTTGCTCGTGGCTAGGATACGGCGGCCGTACGCCCCCGAAATCGAGAGATACTTGCGGCGGCCGCAAATAATCTAAGGTGGCCTCAGGGTCACCCTAGGGCGTTTCCCTATCTTTACAGGGCGTATGGGTCGCCTCGAGATTATCACGCGGAGTTATATTTTTTTTCATTTCTAGGTTCGCCGTAGCCATGCCGTAGAGATGGCCTTGCGATTGCGGCGGCCGCAGGAATTCCACGGTCGCCGTCGGGCGTCATCACCTCAAAGGCCGTACGGCAGCCGCAGGTTTGTCTGTCTCCACAAATTCAACAAAATTCCACAAAATGGCACCGTGTGGCTACCCTGATGCCTGGGTTACATTTGGCCTGTGATTAGTCTACGGATCCCGTATCTTGCCCGTATCTCCTTTTCCGTGCGGACTCCGTACGGAGTCAGGAGGCGGTTGTGAGGTTTTCGTACGGATTCACGGGCTCCGCGGCCTTTACGATTTTGTTTCGCGAGAAGTTAAACAAATTTGAAAAAATCGTAAGCCCGTAGCCCGTATACATGTCGTAAATGGCATTGCACAATCCCCGCACGGGCATCGCCCGGAGGCCCCGCACTGATTGTGCAGCAAACGTACGATTTTTCGGTGAACATGGGGGCAAAAAAAATCGTACAGAGATTGTAGACTCGTGGGGCATTCGCACGGCCATTGTACAGCAACCTTTGTAGGGAAGCTTCACGGGCTCTGTACGATTTCCGTGCGAAGGCTGTGGAGACTGCACGGCTACTGCATTCAAATTGCCCGATTTCCGTACAATCTCCGAGCAGCCTCTGTACGGATGTGCCCCGGCCGCCTGCCTCCGAGGGTCAATACAATAAATGGCACGATGCTCGTAGATAATGTAAACACAAACGTCGTAGCCCGTAGCCTCCTACGATGTCTACGACAAATCGTAGACTAATTTATCGTACGGCGCCACGGGCAAATGTAATCCAGGCATTAGTTATACAAATTTGAAAAATCATAGGCCCGTAGCCCGTAGACATGTCGTAGGTGTCATTGCACAATCCTCGCACGGGCATCGCACGGAGGACTTGCGCTGACCGTGCAGCAAACGGACGATTTTTCGGTGAACATGGAGCCAAAAAACGTATTAAAAACGTCACGGCGGCTGCACGGTCACCGCGCCTTCTCCGTGCAACCTTTGCACGGAAGCTGCACAGGCTTCGTGCGATTTCCATGCGGAGACTGCACGACTACTGCATTGAAATTGCACGGTTTCCCTACAATCTCCGTGGAGCCTCTGTACGAATATGCCCCGGCCTGCCCCCCCCCCCCGAGGGCACGATGCTCGTAGATAATGCCCAGATAATGTAAACATAATCATCGTAACCCGTAGTCTCCTACGATGCCTCGAGAATCGCACGAAAAATCGTAGACTAATTTATCGTACGGCGCCCGAGGCAAATGTAATCCAGGCATTACATATGTGACAGCTACTGTATGTGACCGTGGGAGTGCTGCGGTGTCCCTGTAAATTGCTAACTGGCTGTAGTTAGGTAAGACCACACGGCCGCTGCGGCAAATGTGACCTAGGCATAAGTCGTTATAATGGAATAGACCAATAACCCTTTAATTTAAATATTATCTGCGTCCATTTCTGATTATATTTTATGCATATATTTTGTTTGTATTTTTATTTATAACATTTATCTTCTTTTCATTATCTATCTGTTTATTTTGTATGGATTTACGATTATTTGTATCTTTAGTCATTCTTCCGTATGTAATGTATTTTCGTATATATATTGTGTATGTGTTTTTATTCATGCACGATTTTGCAAAAGAGCAAGTGTCTTCATGTTGAAATAAAATAAAATAAAATGAACCCTATTTCTGTGAAGAAAACCTAATGGACATGGAAGCATAATTTATATTGGTACATATCAGGCGCATATTATTATAATATATTCATTGGTGGTTTCGGTACATTAAGAAGTACTCTATAATGTGATGGCAGGTCCCAAGGCCATATCTATGTTTCCTAAGAATGATTGGTATATTACAGTTCTCATACTTTAGAGATCATAGGTGACTTTACGAGAAAACTCATTTTCCCCGACATTTGGTAGTTTCCTTGGTAAGTTAAGAACTATTCTTCAAATATGGTTTTTCATGATTTTTTTTTTATAGTAACTTAGTGTTAAGATACAATTCATGATATATACATCATACACATTTACTCTAAACATTGCTAACAGTCAGAGTCGAATAGGTGACAGTGTAATGTCGATGTATCCTTGATATTTGAAACGCGCTTCTCTCCTACTTACCATGAATAAGATACTTGGACTGACAGCATCACCTGGTGTTGGGAATTCAAAGGACATGGTGCAGGCTAAATGCTACATCACAAAGCTCTGTGCAAACCTAGACTGCAGAATATCACGACCTAAGATCTATGCTCACGAGCTTAATGCGAGGAGTAGGTCACCCAAGGAAAGTAAGTTAACAGTTTTATCATTATTCCTATAGAAATCCTCATCTGTTTCAACGCTTTATCCCTCAGGGCAGAGGCGGCGATCCCGGGGGACGGGGGACACGTCCCCCGCGGAAAATTTGAAAAAGTGCAAAAAAAGGTGTATAGAAAATACTGACTGAAGACTGCAACAAACATTTAGGCTCTGGAGGACCCAAGAGTGCAGCGTTTAGACAAATCATAATGCAAAAATCTTCTCGCTCAGGAGCTATGCTCCCTCGCATAATATCCTTCAAAGTATACAAGTAACTATTATAGAAAAGTGAAAAAGTCTTTTTTATACTAGAGTTTTATCTATAAAGGAATGTAATTTTTTAATACAGCAAACCTTCAAAAACCTGTGAGGGGGTAGTCGCTTCCGTCACCTTTACCCCTCTCGTTAACTATGCTCCCTCGCACTGGCGTAATAATAATCGATATCAGTGATTTAAAAATGTTGCTGAAATGGCATGGTTTTTCCCTGAGCTTCCGGGGGCTTTGCCCCCTGAACCCCACCAAGGGCGGCATCTGGATGCTCATCTGAAACTGGGGGTTACACCCCTTTTACCCCACTCCAATTAGTGATCTACATGCCAGTGTCACAATAAGGTATCAACATAATTATGCTCATCCGACCTTAATTAAATGCATATTAAAGACCCCTGAGCTTGCGGGCGACCCTGTCCCCTGGATGCTCATCTGACCGTTATTAAATGCCTAAAATCCCTGAGCTTCCGGGGACTCCGCCCCCTGAGCCATACCTAAACCCTAACCCCCACGCCAATTTACGCTTCACTTGCTTCGCTCGCTTGTCTACCTGATCGTAAATATTTTAGCCCCCCCTCCACTTTGAAAAACGTTCTGCGGGGCCTGCATATAACATGTAAGACAGGGAGTGAGGCAGATCCCCTCCAAGCTATTCAAGGGATTATGAAAATCTTAGAAATTACTTACTTTTGTCGAATAGATATTCCAGGAATACGATTATTTCACTCGAATCAGGGAACTTAAAAGAAGAGAGGGCATATTTTCATGAGATGATAGGGATACTGAAGTCTAATTGGTCAATCTCATTTTGTTCAATTATGTAAGTATATATATACTTACATAATTGAACAAAAAAGAAAAAAAAAAGTCATATGACTTTTAGGGAGTTGATATAATATAATATTAATATATGACTGTTAAGGAGTTAAAAGTACTATGTCCCATTTGCCGGCCCAAAAATGAAAAAGTTTAATTCCAAGGCATTTGAAAGATAATACTAATTTAGAACTCCCCTCAACACAAACGAGCTGGAAAATATCTGTGAGTGGGAAAGTAGCAACCAATCGTTGTCGAACTATCTTTAGTGATTGCAATCCATTTAGTAATAGTAATTGGGTTTAATATTGATGTAGACAAATGCTCATGTATCCTTTACAGCTCATTTTATGTATGTTATTACCAAAGAAGAAAAAAAAAGAAGTTAGTCACTCACTCAATAGTGTCTGACAGTAAAGTCTAGAAAGAAAACAGGTTTCCTTGCATAATTTGAATATTAGGACACTGCTAATGTTTACATTTCACAGATAGGACAAACGTGAAATATTCATAATCCTGCAAAGTTCTACATGATTTGATATTGGCTGCAAATGGGACATACACCCTTTAATATTGGTTAATATAAGTACTAATATATGTAAAAAAGAAATGTTGATATGAAGATGAAAGTGATTAATTTAATAATGCATGATTGAACTATACAATATAAAGTTTAATCATGCATATTCTTTCTATAGATGCTTTGAAATGCGAATAAATAAATTTGAGTGGAATGTTTTAAAGGAATAATACTTGTATATACGTATATTTATCTGTGGTGTTACCTAGTGAATTTTTTTCTTTCTAGGAGCTGATAACTTTATAAAAACTTGTCAATAACAAATTAATAATGTTTTCATCCATCACCGATTAGCAGTTGCCATCAACAAAATGCTCGAAAGTGTCATAAGTTGACAGTCCAACATTTAACCTCTTTTTGAGAGGAACGGAGGGACTGATACATTTGATCTACTTTGCCCGTAAGCACGATCATGTCATCCCGTTGCTAAAAAAATTGGCTTCCAATCAAGCACCGCATTGTATTCAAGAACCTGACGGTTGTCTACAAGTGCATCCAAAACAAAGCTCCAGTACCTCAACTCTCTCATCGTACCCTACCAATCTGCTCGTCCTGGCCTTCACTATTGTACTGACAGCACATGCTACAAGTTCCTCGAACATACACCAAAGCTGGCGACAATGCTTTTCAGGCATGTGCTTCTCGACTCTGGAATGAGCTTCCACGTTTGATTCGATTATCACCTTCGCTGTATGTCTTTCGAAAATGTCTCAAAACTCTCCTCTTTGAACATGATCAACAACAAATTCTGTGATAATGTTTAAGTAAAGCGCTGTGAAGCAATAGTAAGTTTGTATTATTGTATTACATTGTATTGTATATTGTGTTTCTTTTTATCGAACAGTTCAAATAATGGTGAAAGGAAGACCTCTTGAAGATCCTTACTTCCGTGAGATCGGTGTCATCATGGAATGCATCGAAGATAAAATCAAAGTCGTGGAAGGTACTCTCTCTCTCTCTCTCACACTTAGATTTAAACCATAAACCTTTTTTTTGTTGTTTGTTTTAATACACAATCACACTTGACAGAATACTTCACTGACTTTTAGGGAGTTACTATAGGTACTGATATATTAAAAAAAAAACTTTCAAGTGGAGATGACAGTGGTTTGATTATGTAGTTGAATAGTGCATATTATTTCTCTAAATGCTTTAACATGCAATTAGATATATTAAAGGTAATAAAAGTATACAAAAAAGGTACAAAAGATAAATCACGAGTGTTTATTATTTTACACAGCCGGAAGAGCGCTGATGAAAGAAAATGACGAATTCACTAAAATGGTATCTCGCCGTGGTACGCAAAGCTATGAACAGGGTGTGGTCAATTTGAAGAAGAAGATTCAACAAACGATAGAGAATGGAGACGACAGGAGGGAACTAATGACCTGTGTGAACTACCTAAGGGTAAGCTAACAAGATCTTTAAAAAAAAAATAGTGATTTATTTTTAATCCAAATGGGAGGATGTATTTTAACAATATTGCTTTATAAATAGTGATATATATATATACACACACGGAGATTTATGTTATATAAAGAGACATAATCGTAACATATTATATATCAATTAATAAACAATTTGATTAGTGTAACAAGTTGATATCCTAGCAGTTTTAAAACATGTTGGAGACACTATTCAATGATATTCAAAACTAATTGTAAGCATAAGTATGCAGTATATAACTGATAACGTGCATATCGTATAGTAAAGTGTAATCTATTTTACACATTAATTCTCAGTGTGTCCCTTGCCATATAAGTTTGCTTTACACTCGGTCGTACCATTAACAAGAAAACATTATTATGGAGTGATCGCAATTGTTCTCTGTTTAGGAATACAACAACAGCTTATTCATAAATCGTGATGCACGTACGTCAGATGCCATCTCCTACATGGAAGACTACATCAATAAAGAGGAGAGGAGCAACCCTTCGGGCCCTGCTGATATGATCCTTAGGAAAATGTTCAGAGGTTGGTGATCAATGTATCGACTAGGATTGTAAATAAATAAAAGTCTTTTTTTAAAGAACAATACCTGTATCAATAATCTAAAGTACACACGGTCGATTTATTTCATTTTTTAAAAACCCAGTGTTGCTTAGTCAGTGGTTCTAACATCACGACATTGTATTCCTTAGGGCCTTGCACACACAAAATACTTGTACATGAAATTTAACACAATACATGAATGATCACGAGAATAAAATTGTTTTGCGAATTGCAATTTCACCGGTAATTAAATAATTTGTACTTCTCACTTACCGTGCTATGTTTTTCTCTTATTTATCAGTTTACCTTTGACAGAGGTTTTCACTCCGTCTGTTAAAAAATAGAAATTCAACGTGGAATAATGCAATGACCGACCAAGATACGATAGGTAGTAGTGTCTGCGAACCAAGTATAGGAGGGATACATCTTTACTGTAGCGATACGCCCCTACTGTCTCAGAATAAATCATATGTTCTCTTAGGAATAGTATGGATCCGGCGCAGAACCCTTTCCCTGGTGGGTCAATGAGTAGTGTACGTTTGTTCATGTATTCCAAACCGATCGGCATTAAACTGAATTATTGGGTCATATAGTGCTGTCAATTATTTGTTGATTAATAATATCTAAATATATCTTTTCCACCCTAATATTTACACTTCATATACTTTCAGTAATTTTTTCAGTTTAAGGTAGTTATTAAGGCATTTATGTAACTTGAATGTCCAGACAAACTTCAGACTTTGAACCGAATCGCAAATCTGCATGTCAGTGTCAACCCCCTCTTGAATGAGCTTGGCAGACAACTGAAGAAGGCGTATGCAGAGAACGAGGAATCCCTTAGCATCATCCTTACAAAGACAAAAGAGTCTGCCAAGGCTCTGGTGAAGTGGCTCAATGAAGACCCTGATCTGAATCACATCAACGCCGGCATATTGATAGGAAGTGGTATTCAAGGTAGAGTTGAGAACTTGCGATTCTGTTCATCTTTTATATTAGGATAACGTTTTAAGATATAATCATTAATCCCAATTCATGATTAAGTGTATTGGAGACATATAACATTATACAAGCAAATGCAAAAAAAAAGTCTATCGATGATTCAAACTTTTTCACTTTTTCATTTATAACAAACAGACAAGCAACATATCATTAAATTGATAATCTCAATATAATCATGAGATTAGAGAGACAAAGGAAATGGTTTTGACACATAATGCGGCATGATGAAGGCTTGATGCTCAAAGTCATAGAAGGTCGTATTCATGGAAAGAAGAAGAGGGGAAGACCTCGTAAAGGCTTTCTAGACAATGTAATCACAGAATGTGGAGCAACAGGGTATGACACGCTGAAACGGATGGCTCAAGACGGAGGAACTTGGAGAGACAATTGAAATAGAATTTTGATTGGGTCACTGAACCTGCACATAAACTGACAGATCACTACTGATGATAATCATGGACAATAAAGCAATCATGAATGTACATTGTAGCTTAACCAAGACACCTCACATTGACGCACATCATATCATCGTCGTGGATAGCTTCTAGTAGCTGTTGTAAGAGATAACAATTTCTTGGTTTCAATGTTATTCATAAAAAGCATAGCCATCTAAAGACACAAAACATATCCAATTAAAATAGCAAATAGAAAATATACATGAACAACAACATCTCCTTATGAAGAGTTGGGAATAAGCGAGAAGCCAGAAGTCTTATTGAAAGCTAAGACCGGTCTTCCTTGAATTCCACTCATCAACAATACTATGCAGATTTTACACATCTTTATCTTTAATACGCATCCTAGGTATGACGTCAACACAACAGAATAGGAATCTGCAGTCGTTCAATGATAAGAAGTGCAGGATCTTAGTTGCCACATCGATCGCAGAAGAAGGTCTGGACATTACGAACTGCAACATGGTCTTCAGATACAACTACGTGACCAGCGATATTGGTCATCTCCAAACTAAAGGTAGGCCTCACTCTTCAAGTTTGCTATAGCTCTTACATATACAGTTCCTACACAGGCACGATGAAAATCTGAATCTATAATAATATAACTAAATCCTTTAAACAAAATAATGAAGAAAACCATTTTCAAAATGATTGTAAACCTAATGTTTAATATTTAAATCTTTTGAATCAAAATGATCTGTTGGTAATAAGTATTATGAAGCAGTGGTTACGGCATGAATGACATTGACATTTGTAGCTCTCAATTTTGATTTGAAAGGGTATCCGCTAGTACTTAAAGTGCATGCTTTAGGGATGGGCAAAACCGGCAAAATATATAAATATCTCTCATTTTTAAATAATAATAATAATGGGTTCTTGTATAGCGCTCATGTCAGTCAGATCGAGGTGGCAGATACAAACTGCTGAAGTGCATGCTCTTAGAGTTGACCAAAATAGATTTGGCTCGCACATTACACTACCTCCACCCCACTAAAAATCTGGATTGACCAATGGAATATCCCATTCATGTTATTTTACACATCTTCATTTTGATTTTTAGGTCGAAGCCGGGCCTTTTATGGGAAAATTCTCGTCATTGTGAATTCCGACCTCCAGCTTCAAGAACATGAGCTCAAGAACATCATACGGGTGAAGATGATGAACGAGGTGGTTAAAAGCATGGCTGATTCCACTCTAGACAACCCGAAAGCCTTTGATGATCGGGTAAGACAAAATGATAACATTGCAGGATAAATAAGAAATCCCCTGTTTCTTGTATAATCCCGTTTCAAAAATTAATATATTATTGGTCTAAAGGGAACATTAATGGCACATACGAAAAAGTACACTGCCTTCAAAGTCTGACTACAGTGAATGCAAGAATACGAAACACGACATAAAATGCCCTCTTTGCTGAATAAATAAAATAAATTTGCAGATATGTCGGGTACAAAAAACATTAACAAAATAAAAAAAAGTCAACGAGCAAAACTGCATGTAAATGCAGAAATCCTATTTTTGTGTGCAAACGTTTTTTTTAGTATAGCTTTGCATTTTTTGGTCGATGTACGAGGGTAGACTAAACATTACCAATATTACAATTGTTCGTTTTTTAAAGAAAGTTTACATGTGTGATCTGATATTTCTCTTTAATGCATTTTTACTCTCTCTCTTTAGATTCTGAGGGAACAGAAGAATGATCAGATAGAGCGACAGCGGGAAAAAGATCATGCGCGAATCACCAAGGCAAACAAAATAGAGAAATCTGGCATAGTCTTCTATTGCATCAAGTGCTTCAAAGAGGCCTGCAGTCTAGATGATATCAGGTGCATCAAAAACATGCACCACGTCGTCATCAGCGACCTCTTCCTGGACAAGACGAGGCTCGTTGACGAATTCAAGCACCGGCAGAAGATCCACTGTGGCAATTGCCAGTATAAATGGGGCAAAATGATGGTTTACCGTAGGCGAGATCTTCCGTTGATTGACGTCAAGAACTTTGAGCTCATGGATGACCAGGGTAAAAAGTGGTTTCCCAAAGCCTGGAAGGACGTCCCTTTCGTGATACGTTCGATTGATACAGATGATCTGGCAAAGCAAAACAACTTGTCTACAGCTGAGGATCCAGAAGGGAGTCAGGAGAAGGGAGAAATCGAGGAAGACGAAGCCCTCGTCGAATATTCAAACATCATGCAGATTGACAAATAGATGCCGTGAAGTGTGATTCAAAGAGAGGCCACAATATGAAGTCCACAGAATAGACAATCATATATGTTTTGTTAATGTCATTGAAAATCAAGAACTATTTTACCTAGGGGCTGCACATGCAGGTGTCCAAAATCTCTTAGCCTCTCCAGAGGACAAAGGATATTATAGTATTAATGCCTGCTTTGAGAGAAATAGTTGTTTTTATACGCTCGAGGGAAGGTTACAATTGTGCTATTGCTTGAGGCGTGCCGAGGGCAATAGCCCAATTGTAACCTTCCCGAGAGCTTATAAAAACAACTATTTCTCGAATATTAAAGCAGTCATTAATACTTTTATATGCCGAAAAAAAGTCAACTTATGACACCACCTTGGCCTTTCTCTAGTTTATCTGCACGGTTGTTTTTATGAGTGTATCTTTGAGAGTATAGACTAGATCTAGATTCTAGTCTACGCTGACTACGCAAGATATTTTTACAATTTTGGGGGTGGGCCGGTCCTGTGGGGAATATGGAGAAAAACCTGCGCTTTCATAGGACACCTCACTTATTGAGTATCACCTTCATGATCACAACAGATAAAGGTTTGAATCTCAAATTGAAAAAAAAAACTTGACTTTTTTTGCATGGTCGCGCAATGCACGTAGACTGCATAGAGACTGCATTGCGTACAATCTCTATGTGAAGAATTTTAGCACACAACATCGGGTGCGCGATCAGACACCCTAGACTACTAGATCTATTTTCGTCTACGTCTATGCTGGTACTCGTCAAAAGCATTTTCAGCAACTAAACGAACATGTTAATGGATAATTTCACGTACCCTTTTTGTTGTTCTTGCTGTCAGCGAGTCTTGCATAAGGGGAATGACCCGATTCTGGTAACTAAAATAATTTGCTTGTAAAAACACAGGATAGGGGTTAATTAACAATCATAGAAACCAGACTTTCAAATTGAAAACCCCACGGAATGATATTAAGGACGGCATTTGTTCCCTCTTGAAACGCCGAACATACCGCGGTGTGTGCAGCTGAATATACAATGGCGTCTGATTTTGTTTACAAGCGACAGATTCCTTTATTTTTGTATCGCTGCATTTGTCATCAAAATAAAACCATGCGCGGGGTTTACAGTGAGGCAATAGATTATACATTTATCCTGACGGTAGTGAAAGGACTCAAGAGAAGATGAAAACACAGGCACTGAAAATGTGTGAGATGTCATGGGACATCGTCTGCTTGTGCAAACCATGTCCATACTGTGATCTCACACATCTCAGCAGCGTACGCAGAGCTCTTCACGTGCTATGCCAGGGCTGTATTTTAGCGTTTTTTAATTTATAATAATCATTACTTCGAATGTTTCCAAGCATGGGCGTAAATCCTTACGTAATACCTATTGTTCAGGGGGGATGAATGAATAGATCATCCCCCTGAACAATAGGTATCAATTGCAGATTTACGCCCGTGTTTCCAAGCATTGAATTTTGATAACCTTGTCGAATCAAAGTTTCAACTTTGCAATAATGAAAATAAAGTTAGTTTTTAAAATCAATGAATATCTACTTTAACACAATATGTATACATATACAAAGCAAACATTTCAATTTGGATAATCCACCGTTACGGCAATATACAAATATGTATTACAACAATTGGAAGAAATATCCTTGAGAGTTCACTTCTTCACTATAACCGGTTTCACTTTTTTTTCTAAATCTGAGGAAAAAAAAATCAAAATCTTTGATGTTCATGTCCGTCAACCCTTTTCGCTATAGCAATCCCACTTTTGCTTAACAGCTTTGAAAGGAATGATATAATTTATTGCTACACTGTTTTGGAACCAATTTACTACGAATAGCCTTGTTCATACAGAGATGATGTCAAAGACATTTTTATTGTTAATCTTATGCCACATATCTTTTCCAACACTAAAAGCAAAATATATTACTAACAATGTGCTATAAATCTCATAGACAGATGAGCTGTGTTTTTATTACATATTAGTATAGTATTGATGATTATTAAGATAGACGTGAATATAAACCTGGCCGCTGGCCTTTCTATCACGGCTCCTAAATTAAACAATTAAAAAACTCATTCCATAACGTAGAATGAAGAGTAGTAAACTTTGACATATTCTTGTCTTTGTGTAAATATAATAGTGACAATGCGTTGTACAAGCGGTTCCTGATTAAACGAGTGTGTAAATGAATAAGTGTAATGTGGCCTTAAAAAAACCCAGTTGTACAGGTAATCCTTTTCTTTGTTCAAAGATAAAGAAAATATAATGAAACTATACATATATTACATCCACTGAAATTATTGTTCAGGTGGCTTGATACATAATGATTAACTTAAGGCTGGTTCGAAAGCAACCATCACGAACAATATTTTTATCATAACATACACTCGTTTCTAAGTATGCATATCGTGGTTGTTTTTCATTGGTTTTTGTTCTAAAGAAATTGTGTTGTTTCTACATTACTGTCATTATCACCAAGAAGAATTAGGAGCCTCTACTTGAGGGATATATACAATAAACCTTTACAGCCCACCAACTAAAACCGATCGATGTGTTAGTTACTCTTATCGTTATTTTATTTCATTTTTATTATTATTATTATTTATTATTATTATTATTATTATTGCTTTATACGTCTATATAGCTTCATACTTACATGTACCTCCATTTAGGCTACTGTGTTTGTATTGAAATTAAACTTTTATTAATTGGCTACGAAAAAATTACCTACTAATTGCAAGCTGCTGCCAAACTTGGAGTGAGAAAGTTCTAAATGTAAGGCATATTGATGGGCTTGATGGAAGTTGCAAAGTCCCATAAAATGTAAAGACGTCTGGTTGCTCACATGTAAGTGATTTTTATTTTTATTTATTTATTTATTTATTTATTTATTAATTTATTAATTTTTTATTTATTTATTTTATTTTATTTTTTAATTTTAATTTTTTATTATTTAAAAAAAAAATTAATTAATTAATTAATTTATTTTATTTGATTTATTTATTTTATTTATTTATTTATTTATTTTTTTATTTTTATTTTATTTTTTTTTTTTTTGGGGGGGGGGGCAACCGCAGTCTATCACGAATTACCAGTTGTGTATATAGGCACACTAAACACCAGGTTTACACCCTACTCTTCACGAATGTCTAGGGGTTAGTCTTCCTAATTATATTATACGGTATTTGATTTTGTCTATCATGTTCTATTATGCAGACACGAACACCACAACAATTATGTTCAAAGTCCATTTCGAATATTGGAAGTCTTTGAAATGATATTGTGTTTTTGTAACGTGTGGAACAATGTGTGTAGCGCAGTACTGAATAGAATTTGGATTGGATCTGAAAATGATGAGGGATAGAAAACAAAATTACCAGACAATACGATTAAAACCGATACAAATGCTATTCATTTGTTTGTATATATGTTAGAAAAAAGAAATAAAATGTAGATGATATTCTTTCATACGAGACAAAAACTCATGGTGGTTCAAGGTTTTCTTGAAATATTACAAAATACTATTTTTCATCAAAAGGGCCGCTGTTTAGGGCGCCCCCTCGTGGCACCTCTGAAATATTGTGTATCATGATAAAATCATTTGAATTTGAATAAACAAGGTGTGCTTAGTTTGTGTGGACGGAGCAGCCAAACCCCTCTCTTCTGACTTTGGCTCTCCGCTTTGATATTGGGTTGGCTTATTACCATTGCCGACATTTTAGCGTGCCATGTGTACGGTATCCTTAAAGGTATAGACCGGTTTTGGAAACGCCCCCTTCTCAAAAATGAAATGGAAGCTCCTATTACCAATCATGTGAAAGAATATGTTTTGACTAATACATGATGATACAAATTTTGCCGGGAAACCGCCTACTAATCGATATATTTGGTAAATTATCATATCGATCCGGCCTGGATAGATACCGCGAATGCACTTAATAATAATAATAATAATAATAATAATAATAATCTAATAGTCCACTCCAAATTTTATTAAACCGAAACGGAAATTCTTTTTGCCCAATTGATCGTGAGCCCGGCAGCCACTGAGCAGCGCCAGATCGACGTTGCTCTATCCCTTATTGAACATTGAATATTTGGTTTTGCGAATTTAGGCTGGAGTATTGCCCTCTAAACCTCTGAAGGCAATATTTAAACAATATTGAATGGATATTTTGTACCCAAAACTCTTTAACCGCAATTTTACCACTACCGGTCTATATAAATATAAATAATGACAATCAGAGGACAATACGACAACATGGTTAAACAACATCCCTGTAAAAATCAGGAATTTAATGCAATTTCACTCTGTTTTCAGCCTCTGTACAGGACTAATGAAATTTGAATTAAAACATTTTCTGTTGAACTTGACCCGAGAATAATCATTTCTATGTACAGAACTAAGTAGCAAATATCAAATATTATGGAACCCCCTCCTCCAACAAGAAACCAATTGTACTTGGCCTAATTTGGATTCTGACATCAGCTTGATCGATAAGCAGAATAATTGAAGAGCCTTTTTACATCTTGCTCCTGTTATCACTTCTTCTTCTTGAGCTGATCTCCTTCCACGAAGAAAACAAATCCTCCTTCTCAGGGCCGTATCCAGAGTTTGATGTTTGGGGGGTGAGGCACATACATGTAATTGATCGACGTCCTGGGGAGGGGTCTAAAAAAGTTCAACCGATCTTGGAAAAAATGTGGGGGTACGTGCCCCTCCCCCGCCTACCCCCCCCCCCCCCCCCCCCCCCCCCCCCCCCCCCCCCCCCCGTGGCTACGTGCCTCCTCCTTCCCGCGGCCCACAAGGCCGACAAAACAAATAAATAAATAAGGAAAGATTGGAAATTATCAGTATCGTGGGCTGTCGCTCTCAAGGGTCGTCGCTAAATCGAAGGTAACAATGATTAATGTTGTACTACATGTTATAATAATTATGGCATTTTCATGAGATAGCTCAAGAGTGTAATTCCCATTCTATTTAAAATTTAAAAAAATTGAATTTTTCACTCTTAGGTGGGTTAAAAATAGTTATGCTGCCATTTACCACATCTATATTTTTCAAGGAAGGACTGATGTGTTTGTGTTAGCTTGTTTTAGTGGAAATTAAAATGATTACTCTACCTACTAGGATTAAATCAGTTAATCACCAATTCTCTGATGGAAATTATGAGTTGTTAGTTTACTAAAGATGACTTTACTGAAATGAAATATATTCTTTCAATAATAAACAGGGTATCACATTCGCACTATTAAAAAACAAAGTAAACAGTCAATATGGCATATCTGGATGACTTTGCAATCACGGATTATAATGTAACACTGGGTCGCCGCTTGATTCACAGTGGCAGGGGCAGCTACTATAGTGGCTGGATAATAACTCAGACCCTACTTTTTATATTATCAGGATACAAGTAAATTCTTAGATTAAAATGATAAGTGCGTACAAACAATGATTCGACACGGTAGTACTGAATGAGTTCGGGTAAACCCTTCGTGTGCACGGTATTGTGAAATGGCTTACGGAGTTACGGTGGTATACTGACGCACACAGTTATATTATATGTATGTGAGACTGCGGTATGAACAAACAAACAACGTTCTGTGTCAATAACAGACGTGTATGCATGTGCAAGGTTAACTGCAAAAGCCTACTGCTATTTATGTTAGCACATCTATTTCGCTTTTAAATTCACAAGGACAAGGAATGAGTCAGGTAAGTTTGTTTATACATAATGTTCTATAATTTCGGTTCCTAAAGTAAGCAGTAGAAGACGTCCTACAGAGATATTAAGAAAAGACCTGCTTTGCATGCCACATATAAACATATTTAACACACATAAACACCTGATCGACAACCGCACAAACTATATAGTACATGCAGTTCTTTTGGTACCGAATCTTCCGATCGTCACGCCTAAGTATTTGCACAATATTATTGTACATAATGATGCCGTGTGGTTAATAGACGCGCGAGTATAATATGTGCATATATAATCGAACGTAGAAGCGATACTGTAGTTTCGTGCTATACTGCTAGCTCGTGGAAAATTGTTAACTTCGTTAGCATAGCCTAATTAGTATTACATACATGTACTCCTAAATAGTTTTCCGGATCGATTACAGAGTCTTGATATGTCGACAACTATAATAGTACAAGTATGCGCTGGTTATCCTTTTCTCTGTCAATCGAAAACACTCCTTGCTGCAAAAAAGATACATTTTAATTTAAAAAAAACAATGTAGAAAAATACTGTACTATTCCTAATTGAGCCAGAAAGCATATGGATATGAATTGTTTTGCGAGTATCTATAAACAGACAATATTAATCTCTTAAGTATTTAGTGTAAAGTTCCACTTATGCAACTTGTGGAATGTTATATTTCTAAAGCCCCAGAATACTGAATATAAATTCATCGAAATATGTTTCTGCTTCTCATCATTTGTGATTTCTTCTTGTAAATTGAACCGTATTTGTTTTGTTATTACCGTTAGTATGTTTGTTACTATTGTTGACTTACGTTTGTTTTGTAATTATCACCACCTTGGTGTCGTTAGCTCTGTGTAGTTGAAGTTGTCAATTGCCTCTCTCAACTTTTGACGTTAGTTGATATTGACGAAATGTTGTTGGTGCTGCTGCTGCTGTCGTTATTTATTATCACCAATAATCAAGTTGTCATTGAGAACGCCCTGTTGGCGAAAATTGTTGCATTTTGACCTTCTACGGATACACGTTTATTGTAAATTTTCATCCTGACTATTTAAATAACTCAATACAGAATGAACTCCGTGGTCAACAATGATTTTGACGACATCTTGAAAAAAATAGCCAAGGCCATATACACAAATTCAGAAATAGATGATCTTGGAAAAGCCTTGGGATTTGAGGCCCCAGATATTGGTCGCACAATTACACAAAACGCTCAACAAGGAGGAAATTATATGGGAACATTGAATATGCTCAGGACGTGGCGAAAAGGACGAATACCTTTGAAGGAAAAGGAAGAATTGAGGTCGGTACTATTAACAGCTGGATTTGTAAACCTGGCACATCGATATTTAAGCACTCCCGTAGCCGGTAAGCTATACTAATAAAAAATGAATTCGAATTGAATTAAATATAGAATTTTTGCAGTACTCATAAGTTTCGTAGCAGATCACGGACTTGATAATGGGGCGGCATAACATCAGATTTCAGCCGAATATTGCAATTTGTGATATAAGTACCAACTTTGGCACAGAAAAATCGATGTCGAGACACCTAAAATTTGGTCATTAGTTGGGGCCCGCTGTGCACCTTTTACAAAACTCCTTCAGCCTTTTCAGGGTACCTTTTTCATGTATGCTTTGTCCAACATTAATATTTTTCAGCAAATCTGAGGTAGAGAAATACATGTTTGTCAAAATCATTATTTTCAATTTCCAACCAAGAACGTTCCTCCACGCTTATTGCCGCCATTCTCTTTATGAAGAAAAAACCTGTTTGAAAACCTAAACTCGAATTCCTACATCAAGAAAGATAAATGATAAAATAGATCTGTTATATTATCGACTTTGTGCAAAATTTGGTGCTTAAATCATAAAATGCACAATTGAATCACTATACGCCACCCCACTTTTAGCGATGTCCAAAGACGAGCAGTACATTTGTTTAAACATACTGTGCTTATTCAAAGCAGAACACAGAAGAGCTCCATTACTGGCTTAAGAAAATGAATCCGCCTAAAAACAAGACAAAAAATTGTAAAACAATAATCATATTTACTCATAATAATGTTTGTTGTTATTCATACCGAATGAAAAGTAATCGAGTGCATTTTTGTCAGGGCGGGCCGTAATTCTTGTTGTTGTTGTAATTAACAACATGAAAATATCAAATTGTCATTACTGTTGACGATATTAAATTCTGTTAGAAGATTCAGGTGAAAGTTTAAATGAATCTTGTTCGTGTAGCAGAGATTAAACAAAAATTGTTACATCAAGTACATGATAATAAGATAGATGAACTTTTTCACGAAATTCGGAATCGTCAAGAAATTCTATAAATTACTTATTGAACATTTTTTTCCCTTTTTTGTAATAACATTTGTAGAATCTGCAAAAATCACTGAAGGACCAACAGAGAACCGTTCCAAAAATGAGGGTGAGAATTTATCTTCTTTATTTTTGTTGTAGTCATCAACATGAAAATATCAAATTGTAATTACTATTTACGATATTAAACTCTGTTAGAAGATTCAGGTGAAATTTAAAATGAATCTTGTTCGTGAAGCAGAGATACAAAAAAAAAATTATTACATCAAGTACATGATAGATGAACTTTTTCACGAAATTCAAAATCGTCAAGGAAATCTATAAAGTACTTGTTGAACATTTCTTCCTTTTTTGTGATAACATTTGTCGAAACTGCAGAGACCACTGAAAGACCAACAGAGAGCCGTTCCAAAAATGAGGGTGAGGAATCTATCTTCTCTCATAAAAACTAAATATCGAATGAGGAAAACAATGTTTGTTTTATTTCAATATGATATGTATTCTGGTCCATCGACACGATATCCTGGCTCCTAACTCGAAAACTCTTCAGAACAAAAGCTGGAGTCGTCTTCCTGTTGAGGCTTGTATTGTAGTTGAGAAGACCCCCTTGGGAATGGAGCCTTGCGCTTTTTCAAAAGTCTAAACTGAGAAGAGATAGACAGAAAAAGGTAAAATGATAGCAGCTTTAAATGCAAACTGTATTGATATAATTTTGGGGTAGCCTTTAATTCTTGCCAATTTTTTAGATGTCGTGTATTCAGATCTCAATACGTATTTAAAAAAAGGGGAAGGCAGATTATAATATGTCATATGCGAAATTGGAAGTCCATATAATTAAACACAAACATATTATGTGAATCACTCAGATAGACACTTATTCGTGAGAATCAGAAGGGCGTTTTTCTCCTGTCATTTAACACAGTGTAAATGTCCGTCTGGCATTCAGCAGACGTAGGTAACCATTACACACAAAAAATGTGTGTGTGTTTGTGTGTGTATTCTGAGGGTAGGGCATGATCTCTGGTAAGCATAGGTAATTTATACTTGATAGGTATCTGTATAAATGCAGAATGACAGAAAAAAGATGGGGGAAACCGATTAGAGTAAAACTTAAAATTGACAGAGTTACCTCCCTTGTAGAGTACAATTACGTCTTGCTTCTGGTATCCACGGTAATTATCATTTAGGTAACGTCGAGGACATTCCAGTAGTCGAGAATGTGTGTCCACCAAGCGATGAGGCGGTGGAATTAAAACTACGGGATTACCAAGAGGAGGTCCTAACTCCAGCATTGAAGGGACAGAACGCCATGGTGGTCTTGCCGACAGGGACAGGAAAGACAGAAGTCGCCATCGCTCTTATAAGTCGCCGGTTCCTGGCCCGCAACCCTGTAGGAGCCACTAATCATCGAAGGCAGAAGAGTGTGTTCGTAGTGAACAAGGTAGGACCATTGATTCATATTTCAATCTTGTAAGGACCACAGGGCCCCATCTTATAAAGTGTTGATATTAATCGTAACTTGTGTCTTTCTTTATATCGAACCTGAAGAATATTCTGTATCTTTTCATAGCCTACCTTTCCCTTCATTAGCTATGTACTTTTTCCCACATTATGTATGCTTGCATATTTAACCGGACATCCACTGAATTATCCATTACTATAGTTTACTCATTTGCAATAGGGCATCATCACTACTTCTTGTTCGTTTTTCAAAATTAAGAATCCAATATTTTTCCCCAAATGAGATTGTTGTCACTAAATCCAAACTACTACATAGATGAAGAGGTCCTTTGCACCATTCACAACGTCGATCTTGCGCTGCTCAGTGGCTGCCGGGCTCACGATCAATGGGCAAAAGAATTTCCGTTTCGGTTTAATAAAAGTTGGAGTGGACTATTAAGCTATTATTATTATATATTATATTATTATAATATCCTTCAAAATTTACAAGTAGATATTGTAGAAAAGTGAAGTGTGAAGAAAGTATATTGCTTGTTTTTTATACTATAGTTCTTTTAATATACCACAATTTCAGGAATCCTATGAGGGGCTAGTCACTTCCGTCACCCTTACCCCTCACGTTCACTATGCTCGCACTGGCGTACTGATGGGGGGCTAGGGGCAATTGCCCCCCCCCCCAATAAAATTAATGCGGGGTTTATTTCTAATTTGATACCAGTGATTTACAAATGTTGCTGAAATGACATGATTTTCCCCTGAGCTTCCAGAGGCTCTGCCCCCTGGTGAGGACCAAGGGCCCTAAAGCCCCTGGATGCTCATCTGATCGTAATTTAATGCTTAAAATTCCTGAGCTTCTGGGGGTTCCGCGCCCGGACCCCAGTCCACTTAGTGACCTGCATGCCAGTGTCACAATTAAGGTATGAACATAATGCTCATTTGACCGTAATTAAATGCCTAAAACCCCAGAGCTTCCGGGGCTCCGCCCCTGGAAGCCACCAGCGGCCCATAGGCAGGCCCCTGGGTGCTCATCTGACCCAATCGGAATGCCTAAAACCACTGAGCTTGACCCCCGCCGGGGGTTTTCCCCTGTACCCCACGCCAACTTACGCCCCACTTGCTTTGCTCTACCTGATCGTAAATACTTTAGCCCCCCCCCTACTTTGAAAAATGTTCCGCGGTGCCTGCATGTAACATGTAAGAATGGTGGTGATGCGGAGTTTTTTCTGCCCCCTCAACGTTTTTGGTTATTACGTCACTGCTCCCTCGTCCCCGGTCATGAACAGAAATCGCCGCCCCTGGTCACGGGTATGAAGCCAAGACAATGTTTTAGTGCCTTCTTGTTAGGTATTAATCATCATTTCCAAGTCTCTCGGAGAGGATTTTAAGCTGTCGCATCGGTGCCCTGGGTGTTCACCAATAACGAGCATGACATGCTTCTATAGCATTCAGGGAAAACAAATCATCACCATAAAAAATCACTCGTTCTGTTATAGGTTCCCCTAGTGAAACAACAGAAAGACAGGTGTCTGAAATACTTGAGGGGAAAGTGTAAGGTCGCTGGAGTTAGCGGTGTGGAGTCGAACCGTGTGCCATTGAACTCCGTCATCGATTCCAACGACATCACCGTCTTGACGGCACAGGTGCTCGTCGACGCCCTCAAAGATGATAACATTAAGCTTAAACTCTCTGACATCGCACTCCTTGTCATAGACGAATGTCATCACTGCCAGGTAATGTAATCTAATTGGATGTTTCATTTTACAGTTTATTCGAATATGGACCCCCACTTGTTTCAAATAAATGTATCAGGGTGGTTGGAGTCAATATGTATTAGTTCTATGACATATACGAAATGTTTTTACCTGCACAGTTCGGGCGTCTACGGTTCATGCTTTGCCATAAGACTCAAGATCGAGGAAGGTATCTAAACGACGGACATTGTTAAAGCCACAATGTTAAATGCCTGCAATGTGTACCAACTTGGCAATTGTTTCTATTGTATTCCATTTCTTCTCTGACGATACATTTTTGTCGAATTCTGGTACATCTTGATTAGTTGAATAGGTCTACATTAATATTCCTCATTCAGACTTGACATTTTCTTGATACCTATGTAGCTTTGTAATATTTATGTGTTTGATTAAATCAGTATCGTTTGTTCAGCACTATGATACGAATTGTTAACAAGAAAAATGGACATACATGTATTTTACTGCAGTATTTTGTGTCATCATTGTTTGTTGAAGGTCATAAATGATTAGCTAAATTGCATGTAAGTTTTTGGTGTTACGCTCGTTTAATGATTGCCTAATAGTAACAGCATTTGTAAGGTATTCTTTTTGTACACGGCCAGGACGATCAATATCTTTAAATCTATCATTATGTTTTGATGTTGATTTCAAAATGTTAAAGACTACAGAAGCTTAATTGTTGCAATTGGTATTAAAAAATAGTTTAAGTTTTCTTTTGAAACAATTAATTCGCAAGTCAAAAGGAGCTTAAAATCGTCATGTACCTCAATCATGTCTCTCTTTATGTCTTTTCAAACCACAGAAATCTAATCCATACAATGTTCTGATGGCTATGTATAGAGACCTAAAGCTAAACTCTCCGGAACTTCCGAGACCACAGGTAATGAATAATGGGTTGTAAAATGAAAACCCTAATGTACTTTATGTAGTCGTTATATTATACAATGGAATACACTAATAAACCTTTCATTTAGTTAAATATAAATATCTGCGTCCATTTTTGATTTTATTTCATGCATAGGCCCATATTGTTTTCTATTTTTATTCATAAAATGTTATCTTCTTTTCATTATCTGTCTGTTTATTTTCTCTATAATTATATCATTATTTTAATTAATAGTCATTATTTTGTATGTTCCTGAAGTGTATTTTCTTATATTATACTATGTATTTTAATTGATGCACGAATTAGCAGAAGCAACCATTGGCTGAAGCAAATGTCTCCAGGTTGAAATAAAATAAAATGAAATGAACCCTATTTCTGTGAAGAAAACCAGTCTACCTAATGGACATGGAAGCATAATTTATATAATAAATTGGTACATATCAGGCATATACATGTATTCTTATAATGTAGGCGTATACATTAATAATAATAATAATAATAAAAACGTTACTTATAAAGCGCTTACCACCGAAGTCTCTAAGCGCTACATTGATAGTGTCGGTATATTAAAGGTAATACAAAGTTTTGGGAAATTTTGAAAATTGGGTGGACAGTGTTTCTTTAAAACTTTGATATCTTTGGATGCCCCTGTGGATGTATTATTAGCACTAGTAAATTTAGCCCCTGAAACACTTCTGCTTTCGAGAAAAAATGAATATAAAGATTTTCCGGTGCTCCCGGTAAATTTTGATAGATTTCAAATGACGCCTACGGCCGTACAATGGTAGCTGCGATCATGACCATCTCAGAATATGTAGTTGTGATATGTAATCTCCAAACGGAAATAGCCAATTGTCGATTTTAGTCAAGAAACATTGTTTTATAACTTAATTAATATCTTGACCTTCAGAGGGAGCTATACAACATACAGAGTTTATTATTTACAATTTCATAAGTTTAGACTCGATTTCAACCGCAACAACGATTACTGAATATTGTAGGATCGCATATGCTTCCAATATGTTCATTTGAACCAAATTCATGACCCCATACCGAAACTTTGTATTACCTTTAAGAACTTCCTTTAAATAAGATGACAGGCCCTTAAGGCACTTTTTTTAAAACTATGACCAAATAGCTAAATGGCCCTTTGAGAGCGTGAAACTTTTCAAAGATAAAGAATTAGAAATCAATTACAACTTTTTCTTGTAGCATGGACCTAGATTGACCTCCCATAGCTTAATGAAAAATTTTCAACATTGCTTTATGTGCATGAGGTATCCCTAAACAGCCAATTGTTTACGGAATTTTGTAACAAAATTGACATACCTCTTTGGTTGGAGCCGAAAAAAATATATACCCACAAACAATATGTTTTTTTTTCTATTGACGATTAATGAGCATGGGTGGATCTTAAAGAAAGTTAACAGTAATCTGAATGAACTCCTGTATTTTGATGGAACAGTGCAATTGAAAATGGTGTTTCGGACGTTACATTTTCCGTAAACAATGTAGACCCTCATTTAACCCACTAGAACAATAAATTAATGAGATGGTTGATGGTTTGAATAAGCTTATTAGTTACACCAAGTCATTAATTTAAAAGAAAACATAATTTAATTGTAGTAGCGCTTACATTAGAAATATACTCAAAATATGAAAAAGTTGTCTTATTTTCCGTAAACAATTTTGTAACGTCCGAAACAACTTTCAATTTGAAGTAGCAGAAAATATATGAACTGCAGGACCTATCTTTCGTAAATTTTTTTAAACATTTCATGGCGGCTACCCACCAAAAAAAGAAATTTGCAATACATCATTGCAATACTATTTTATAGTTAAAACCAATTTTCCGTTAACAGTTGTAACATCCGAAACAAATGTAACATCCGAAACAAAAAATACCAAATAAATGATGATAATCCATATTTTAGGGTATCTTGAGTGAATAAATCATGATGAAATAAGTTATTATAAGTCTTAACACAAGTCAAAACACAAATCAGGTCTTTCAAATCTAATAAATTTGTGTAAGTTCAAGAAGGGTGTTTCGGACGTTACACTATTTGATTATTAACACATAGTTTGCAAATTTCAACAAATTTTCGATCATATGTGCAAGTTACGATTTCACAATGCACACTACTGTTAAAAACACTATTTTGATAATTCTTTTAGATCTAAATATAAAAAATATGAAGAAATATGATGCAAAAAAAAAAAATCAATTTTCCGTAAAATATCTGAATTTTCTGCAAAATTGACTTATAAAACATAAAATATTTACACCACACATTGTGATGCAAGGCATGTCTGGCTGCTTTAGTATACCCTTAATTGTAATTTATCTGGGAAATATGGATTTTCATTTGAAAATACCTTTTAAAAAGGGCACTCAGTACACGTAACTTATCTGTGTAGAAAGTACATACATGTATAAAAGAAAAAGACGTCACCATTAATACCTTATTTAATGATCCTAAACATATACATGTAGTATCTTCCTCAAAATAATGTATGCATACATACAAAATGTATAAGCTAGTGTGAAATATAAATGGGCTGTCCGTTTGCTTGTTTTTGTTTTTTCCCCTCTACGAAATGTCAAAGTTGGGGCGCTGCGGCCTTATCGCCGGCAAATACGGTACATGTTTAACGTACACTGTATATTGTTTGTCACCTGTGATATCAGCACAGCAAGAGTTAAGTTCTATCAACCAACCAACCAACCAATCAATCCATCCATCCATCAATCGGTCAGCGAGTAAATAAATAAATAAATACTTATTTAAGAGCATTAAAAAAATGTCGTTTGAAACAGCCTCCTAATACAAATAGTGGTAAAGGATGATTGTTACTACAGTAATGTAGGGATTTATTTTGAACTTCTGAAACTCCCCTTCATATTCATGATTCATCCCTTTCATATTAATAGGTCATCCCTCATTCACATTCACCCTTTTCATCCACCATCCTTTCTTCTATCTATCTCTCTCTCTCTCATTGGTTTCCATGTTCACCTGATGCAGTCAAGCTTAAGATATAATTTACATATACTATGAATATTCAATATATACCCTTTGTTTATGTTTGAATATTCGTGTTGATTTATACTTGTATGGGACTATATAAATACTTATTGGTTTATTCTACTTTGCATGGAATGTATGTGGAATGCTACATAGAATGCTGTAATGCATTTACACATTAAAATCTGGTCAGTTAGCCAGTAGTTATCAATCCTACAACATGTCTGCTAGGCTGCCTCTGTGTTGAGAGTGCTAGGAATTATCTGTTAGAACCGCAACCCTACAGTAGTATTATAACCTAAAACATACACAATTTTAAAATACATCTAAAATGTCTCGTTCTCGAGATGGACATGAATTAGGATTCACTTATTTCTTATTACTTACATGACTGGGGGTATTTTTGTATAGTTTTATTTTTAAAAAGATTGTTCAATGTTTTGCTTACATACAGGTATGTGTTAGTGATATTATTGAATGACACACTATATAGTTGAAGGAACATTAGCCAGCTGATTAAACATCTATATTGTAGAGTTTGTAGAAATTGATAATCCCATTGAAATGTTAACATTATGTAACATCCGAAACAAACCATAGCATACACTTCACACTGTTGTTCTTAACATGCAATAAAGAGTATGTTTCTAAGTTAATTTTCTAAGGAGTTTTGATGACTACAATTGCTATTAGCTTCATATTTCACTCTGTTAGATCACATAAGCATTTTTAACTACCGGTACACGTTCTTGAAATGAATAATATACCTTACATAAGATGAGTGGTCGATGAAGACAAACTTGGTATACATGTATTTGCTATTACAACTGCCCCCAAAATTCCATAAATGTTACAAAAGTATTTTTCTGCAAATAATTAATGTAAATGTGACCAATAATACCTAAAGAAAAGCAATTAACTTGAATAAGTTACGATGTTAACAATGTGTAACGTCCGAAACATCAGTGGTGTGACAAATGAAAATTATTAGGCAATGCACTGGTTCCCAATTTTTTAGCATGTATTTACCTTATATCATCAGTTGTTATAATAAAATAAGTTTGACCTAAGAAAACAACATTTTACCTATTGAAATTAAAACTTGTTATTGTCAAAACCCAAATTTAGAGCTATTTTTCACTTTCAAGGGATACAAAATCTGTAATTTTCAAGATAGAAACACAAAAATTTGCATGAATAATCTCTGAAACATATTCCTAAAGACCCAACATATTTAAAGGTGTAGTTAATAGCAAACGAGTTTTATATCACAGTTATTAGATATGCTATAGTTCACAATAAAATTTTAAGAACTTTAGTATTCCTATCTGGTGAATAAATAAGGAGATAGATTAAGCTCCAAAATGTGCATTTCTCATAAATATGAATAGTCCTGATCCTAAAAATACACGTTTGAAGTAAGTAAACATAATTTCATTTTTTACCCTGTTATCGACACATTTGGTAAATGTTTAAAAAAACAGTGCCTTAAGCCATATCTTTGTTTCTTAAGAATGATTGGTATTTTACAGTAAGAGTCTTTACGAGATTAGCACGATAGTTATAAATAATGTAGATTTTCCTCAAAGATCATAGGTGACGTTACGAGAAAACTCATTTCCCCCGACATTTGGTAGTTTCCTTGGTAGGTTAAGATCTATTCTACAAATATGTTTACTGTCCAGTAGGTTATTTCTACATTTCATTAATGATTTTTTTTTTGTAGTAAATTAGTGTGTAGATAAAATTCATGTTATGTGCATTGTATACACATTTGATTTGAACTTTGCTAACAGTTATTTCTTTAGGTGGCAATACGTGTAATGTAGATATATCCTTGATATTTGAAACGCGCTTCTCTCCTACTTGACACGAATAAGATACTTGGACTGACAGCATCACCTGGTGTTGGGAATTCGAAGAACACGGTGCAGGCTGAACGCTACATCACAAAGCTCTGTGCAAACCTAGACTGCAGAATATCACGACCTAAGATCTATGCTGACCAGCTTAATGCGAGGAGTAGCTCACCCCAGGAAAGTAAGTTGTTTTGTATCAATATACCTATATAAATCCTTATCTGTTTTAACGCTTTGCCCCTCATGTTTCCAAGCTATCCTACGGATTAGGGAAATCTTGGAAATTACTTACTTTTGTCGAGTGTTACAAGTTGACAGTCAAGTTCAAGTTTAAGTTTTATTTCAATTAAAATCCATAAAAACACATTTTATGAAAGTATGAAATACAAATTATATACAATATAGAAAACAGAGAACATACACAAAATGTAAACATGTCTCAAATATACCAAAACTATTATAGTAATAATGACTGACATAGTTGTTTTTAAACGCTCAATGGGAGGTTACAATTGTGCTATTGCCCGAGCCGTGCCGAGGGCAATGGCACCATTGTAACCTCCCATTGAGCGTATAAAAACAACTATGTCATTACTACTTTTATAAACCGGACAAAAAAGAGTCAACTTATGACACCATCTTGGCTTTTTTCTAGTTATCTGCACATGTATCAACACAAAATTATGGCATCTGCCATAGACTTAGTTTTGTCTCAGAAAGTGAATGCGTAACAACATTCAAGAACAAAAGGCAGCGGGGTTACACGTTCCCCAGATTTTTAGTCCACAAAATAGCAGATATTCTTTGCTTTCAAATGCGTTTCGCCCCATTTTATAAAGTTAATGGTAACTTAAGATATGGTCGAATTGATGCAACAATGTCATAATTCGTAGTAGTAGTTTACGTGTTGTAGCTGTAGCGACTTAGGCCTACACGTATGCGCACACAATTTCCAAGAACAAAACAAACAGTTTTCATTATTGATCTTCATCGAGAAGTTGAAATCTAGGAAGAGTTTCTTCAGCCATTTTTGCCTTGTTTGGAAACTAAAGTAGAATCTAGGCCGGATTTTAGTAGCACGATCGACATTTAAAAAAAAATTAAGCTAGCGACCAATTCACACACACACAATGTATGGTATCCGCGCTCGCTCAAACATATAGCTCCGTTTAGTACGTCTCATTTGACAACGCCCCCTATCGTCAGAGTCAGCAGCCTAACATGTTAGCCTATGGAATTTTACCCCCCCCCCCCAAATCGTTAAAATTTCATTTTTTGTCGAAACGAAAAGCACATCCACCCCGACGTACGTTATCACTAGCTCTCTCATCGGAACCCTCATGTCCCATTGACTTTTGAAAGTTCACCCACCATAATTTGATCAAAATAGGTTGCAAGCTCGCCATTGTCTATAATACACATGTGAAACAAGTCGAACTTTGGATTTAGTTTGCCAAGCGATTGTAAGGTTTTAGGTCAAGCACACGAAGGATAAAAAGCATGAATTATAATAGATCAGTTCTGATCGGTTCATTATGTCCATTTCAACCAACCCCCACCGTAATTTTTCCATTGAAGATAAGCAAACATTTTGCCGAGGTAAGCAAAAACATGAATATTCATGATCGCCATGGACTATTCGATTATTTACAGAGGGGTGCAATCTTTAAGTCAAGTATTTCATTGTATTATGTAGTTTGGTAGGTTTATTTTAATAATTGTTAAATCATCAGATATCAATGATAGCTTAAAGATATGGAAATGTTCTTGTATTTTATATTTAGCAAAGCAATCTCACATACAAATTCACTACCAAGTGTCGTCTTATCCGCTGATTGTCGTCTGCTATATACGTCCAGCGAGCGAAAATGAGACAACCGGAGCAATATGCCAGATTTTAACACTTGAACCAATCGGTATTTCAGCAAGATTGAACTATTTTACCGATAAGTGGAATTTTTGCCGGGATTTTACTGATTTACTCTAGAACTATTACATAGGTTTGGCATTTTTCGTTTATTTACGGGAATGGCTAAAACCACAACTACAATTTCGACCAATCAGATGGCTGTATTTCTTAAGTGAGGTATATAAACAAAAGTTAATCGATAGAAATGAATTGGGGAACTGCAAATAAAACAGTATTTATTATTAAAAGATACATACAAGTTCCAACAATAGCCTATAAAAGATATATCATTGACAAAATAGTGTACAAAACATAGTAGACGTATTAACATGCATAGATTACTATTGATTACAAAACAGATGAAGTATTGTTCAATTTTTAATTTAAAATAGTTAAAGAGAGTAGAATAACAAATAACAAATAACAAGTTCCAACAATAGCCTATAAAAGATATATCATTGACAAAATAGTGTACAAAACATAGTAGACGTATTAACATGCATAGATTACTATTGATTACAAAACAGATGAAGTATTGTTCAATTTTTAATTTAAAATAGTTAAAGAGAGTAGAATAACAAATATATCTTGGGAGAGAAATTCCAAATTTTGGGGCCAGTGTGTTTAAAAGTAAAAGAAGAACTTATTGATTGACATTTATCAATCAAATAATAATCAGGATTTCTAGTATTATATATATATATATATATATGTGTGTATTTTCTTGTGTACTTATATCTTTTCTTCTCCATGCGCCTCGAACACATTATTCATGTGGAGTTGGCGCAGTACAAATACTCTGTATTATTATTATTATTATTATATGAACAGATTGTTTATATTATATAATAGTGGCAAGATAAATCGGCAGTTTATCGATTTTAAGTTTAAAAACACATGAGTGATATTCAATATTGATTCAACTGATAAATATTTAAAAACTGTAATTGTTGAAAATGTCGGTTTGTAATAGGCATTGAAATCAAACATAGGACATATTCGTACTGCTTTTGTAATATAAGCAGTCGTTGCAATCTTGTTGGGTATGCGTTTAATTTAAAATTTAATTTCTTTTTGAGAGGAACGGAGAGAATGATGCATTGTGTCTCTTTTTATCGTACAGTTCCGATAATAACGAAAGGAAGGCCTATCGAAGATCCTTTCTTCCATGAGATCAGTGTCATTATGGGACGCATCGAAGATAAAATCGTGGAAGGTACCCTCTCTATCTCACTTAGATTTAAACCATATACCCTTTTTTTGTCACCCAATCACAATTTACAGGATACTTAACTGACTTTTAGTGAGTTACTATGATTTCTGATGTCTGTGTAAAAATCTTTCAGGTGAAAATGAAAGTGGTTTGATTATGTAATACCAACATTAATATCAAGTTCCTGTATAGCGCATAATACATTATGAAATAACGTCTCTATGCGCTTCCAAAGAGCTTTTGAAATGTTGTTGAATAATGCAAATCATTTCTCTAAAAGCTTTATAATACGACTAAATTTATTTTAGTTTAATGTTTTAAAAGGTAATACAAATAAAAAATGGCAACGGTAGTGTTCTTTTGCTTCACATTTTGAAACAGATACAAACCGCTCAACATGAAAATATGAAAAGAAATAGTGTTAACAAGAGATGAAGCAAAATCCCCTAAATAAACAGGGTGGTTACAATTGCTTATTGATTACAAGTACAAAAGATAAATCACGAGTGCTTATTTTTGAACACAGGCGGAAGAGCGCTGGTGGAGGAAAATGACGAATTCGCTAAAATGGTATCTCGCCGTGGTACGCAAATCTATGAACAGGGTGTGGTCAAATTGGAGGAGAAAATTCAACAAACGATAGAGAATGGAAACGGCATATGGGAACTAATGACTTGTGTGAACTACCTGAGGGTAAGCTAACGTGAAGATCTTTTTTATCTGATTCATTTTTCATGCAAATGAGAGGATGTATTTTAACAATATTGCAATATACGTGGTGATATATACGTAGATTTCTGTTAAATATGATGAGACAGTCATAATATATAAATGTATATATCACTTAATAAATAATTTGATTAGTATAACAAGTTGATATTGTAGTAGTTTTACGAACATGTTGGAGACATGAGTCAATGATATTAACAAATTTATTGTAAGCACGTATACCTTTGTATGCCCTTTATACGACTGTTAACGTGCATATCGTATTAACAAATAAATTATAATTTATCTTTATGTCATTCATCATATTCAGAGTTTAATTCCAAAAGGAGCTAGATCCATTTGTTTAACTTCGGAGAAAAAGAAATTGTTTACCAGATATTTTACAAGCGTCTATGGGAAATTGATATTAGAAGGTGCATTTTTTCATAATTTCTCCCAAAATTTAGGTAAATGATTTTGTTGACAGACTGATATCAATTACTAAATTTTCACCGAAAGTGGATTTAGCTCCTTTTGGAATTAAGCTCTTCATATAAACATCATAAAAAACATTTACAATACAAAATATACTGTACAAGTTAAATAAAAACATTTACAATATAATTCAAAACAACAAAAATGTCAAATGAACGCAGAGACAGCTAGGAAAGCCAGAGTCTTTATAATACATTTTATTGTTGTTTAAAAAGTTAATTTAAAACTAAAAATTAAAAAATTTAAAACCTGACCGTTTACAAAATCAATCTATTTTTATATTGTTTGAGTAATCATGATTTATATCTCCATTTAAAAACATTAATTGATGGACTAAATTTCATATAATTTCACAATTGTGGCCCTTTAAAATATAAAAATTGTTTTGTTATATGTAGTCTTCAATAAATGAAAATTAGAAGAACTTCGAGTATTAAATGAATGCAATACAGAATTAGGACAAAAATTGCTAGAAAGACTGATAGCTATAAATTTTTTGAAACATAAATACAAAGATATTGCAAATCTATAATTACAAAGATCCAAGACATTCAAAAGTCTTAATTAGTAGAAATAAAGGTTTAATATGAGCAAAACAATCGGCATGTAAGACTAATATCATAGCTTTTGTTGTCAATATAAAAGTCTAATCATCGCATGACCAGTTGAGACTTTTTTGTTTACTTCACCCTTACATTCATTTCTCAAAGTTTCATAGGAGATTTCATTTTTAAGAGTTGGCTTATGAATAAACCTTCATCATTTGAAGGCGACATTTTTAATACACATTTTACGTAATTGTTCATTAAACCAAGATTTTTCTTATTTCTTTTTACAGGATCTGCGTACAATATTAAAGCATTCATCATATAAAGATTTAAATTTAAATAAAAAATAATCATAATTTAAATAAATTGTCAAATATTATTTTCACACACGTCGCGTTTAGTAAATACAGATTTACAAATATTTTCAATTGAATCATTATGAACACAGAATATAGGAAAATGATCACTTATATCAACAGACAGAATCCCGCTACATATATTTTCAATATCTTGCAGAATTGACCCGAGTAGGGTAGTGAATCACAAGGAACATAGAATTTACCTTAACGACATCCAAGAAATAATTTATTTGTTGGCAAGAACTTTGATTTCATAGGTTGATATTTTACTCTCCAGCAAAATATTTTAGTTTATTTTCTTTATCTACTATATTTAGTACTGGCTAAATTCAAAGACTCTATAGAATGATGGAAAGCATGTATTAGGTGGTCAATATATAGTTCCAAACATAATACTTTTCTCATCTGTTTTAATTTCAATAAATTATCAGTGTGTATCATGTCATATGAGTTTGCTTTACACTAGGTCGTAAAATTTACAAACAAAACATTATTATAGAGTCATCGCAATGGTTCTCTTTTCAGAAATACAACAACAGCTTAATCTTATATCGTGATGCACGTACGTCAGATGCCATCTCCTACATGGAGGACTACATCAATGAAAAGGAGGAGAGAAATCCTTCAGGATCTGCTGATATGATCCTTAGGAATATGTTCCGAGGTTGGTGATTGTTTGTATTCTAGAATCTATATTTAGAACAATATCAATACTTTAAAATACACACGATCATTTTGTAAAGTTGTATAATTTATTTATTGATCGATTTTTTTTATTTGTAATTGATTAATTTTTAATCCAGAGTGGCTTAGCCAGTTATTTTTACATTGTTAGCCTTTAAGGCCCTGCACACATAAATTGTTTGTCTTATTGTCAACACTATTGGCCCCATGACTTGCTTACAAAAAGTGTCACCTTAGTTTTGCCAGTCAATATTTGATCCAGAACACTTACAATAGTTAACCTTTAACAGAGGTATAGCATAATTTGTTTTTAACATCATATAGACATTCAACGGGGAATACCGGGATTCCGTCCCAAGATAATGAACGATCTACATGTAGTCGTGTCAAACCTAAATAGGAGGGATACATCTTTACCGCGGGGAGATGCCTCTACTGTCTCAGATTAAATCATATTTTATTTTGCAAAAAGTATAGACACATCAAACCCTTTCCCTGGTAGGTCAACGAATATTGTTCTTTGTTCAATGTATTCCAAACCGATCTGCATTGAACTGAAATACTGGCTCATAAAGTGCTTTTAAATATTTGTTGATTAATAATGTCTAGATTTATAGCTTCCACTTTGATATTTACACTTCATACTCTTCATAAGTCCGTAATTTGTCCATTCAAGTCAGTTATTGAGGCATACGTTTAATCTTGAATGTCCAGATAAACTTGAAACTTTGAACCGAAACGCCAATCTGCCTGCCAGTATCAACCCCGTTTTGAATGAGCTTGATAAGCAACTAAAGAAGGAGTATGCAGAAAATGAGGATTCCTCTAGCATCATCTTTACAAAGACCAGAGCGTTAGCCAAGGCTCTGGTGAAGTGGCTCAATAAAGACCCTGATCTGAATCACACCAAGGCTGAAATATTTATAGGAAGTGGTAATCAAGGTAGAGTTGTGATTCTGTTCATCTTATTTATTTGGACAACGTCTTAAGAAATTATTATTAATCCCGATTCCGTATGAAGTTCATGGTATTGGACAGCTTCAAAGAGTATACAAACAAATGAAAACAAAAAAATGAATGATATATAATGTACACTGTCAGTCACTTCACCAAGACACCTAACATTGACGCACAGCATATCATCATCATGGCTTCCTTCTAGTATTTGTTGAAAGGAATTACAATTTCTAGGTTTCAAGGTTTCAATTTGTTATCAGTTTAGTTCAGTTCATTCAATAATTAACACTTTTATAAATGCATAGCAATACAGGAAAAAAAAAACATATCCAATAACAATAGCAAATAGAAAATGAAATTGAACAACAATAAATTCGTCTGAAGTTTTGGGGATAAGCGAGAAGAGTTATTTAAAGCTAAGATGTGTCTTCCTTTAATTAAGTCCACTCATCAACAGGATTATGCAGATTGTACACATGTTTTTCTTTAATACACATCCTAGGTATGACGTCAACAGAACAGAATAGGATCCTGCAGTTGTTCAGAGATAAGAAGTGCAGGATCTTAGTTGCCACATCGGTCGCAGAAGAAGGCCTGGACATTACAAACTGCAACATGGTCTTCAGCTACAACTACGTGACCAGCGATATTGGTTATGTCCAAACTAAAGGTATAGGCTTCATTTTTCAAGTTCGCTACAGCTGTTACCTATACAGTGTCCTAGGATTCTATAATAAAATAACCAAATCCTTTGTAACAAAATAATGAAGAAAAATATTTTCAAAAGGATTATAAACCTACTGTTTATAGTTTATTTCCTTTGAATCAAAATGATATGTTGGTAATAGGTGATATGAAGCAGTGGTTACGGTCAGGGGCGTCGCTAGACCTCTTTCAGCGGAGGGGGGGGGGGGGGTGTAGAGGCCAACGATTACCGACAAAACTAGCCACCAATTACCGACAAAATTAAAAGTCCAATATCTACAAATTTAACCCTATTAACCCGGGGCCGAAGGCTAAATTATTTTTCCTATGGCCTATCTATAGTACTTGCGTATGCGCAAATTTTCCTCGACGACATAAATATATGAATTATTTCGTCAACTTAGTCAGCATCTATATTTTAATGCAGGCGCGGTAGAGAGCAGGCGAATCACTTAAAGAGCACGCGAAACGCGCTCATTAGGGGGGGGGGTGGGTGATAGGCCTCCCGCGCGAAGCGCGGAAGCTTAAACGTTACCTTAAATTATTAGGAAAAGAAGACGATTTATTGTACTGTTCTCGACTCTTAATCCTTATCTGAATTCAGTTTTTCCCCCACCCGCGCGAAGCGCGGAAGCTTTGACGTTTCATTAAATTATGAGAAAAAAGTAGACGATTCGGTGTACTATTCTCGACTCTTAAAACCTTATCTGAATTCAGTTCTCCCCTTCCCGCGCAAAGCGCGAAAGTTTTGGAGTTTCATTAAATTATAAGAGAAAGTAGACGATTCGTTGAACCGTGCTCGACTCTTAATCCTTGTCTGAATGAAGCTTCCCCCTCCCGCGCAAAGCACGGAAGTATTGGCGTTTCATTAAATTATTAGAGAAATAGACGATTGGTTGTACCGTTGTCCACTCGACAAAATGAATTTTCCCTTCTGCGCGAAGCGCGGAATTTTTGGCGTTTCATCACAATATAGAGAAAGGAAGACGATTTTTCGTACCGTTTTCGACTCTTATAAGCCATATTTGTCTGAATTTAGTTTTCCCCTCTCGCGCGAAGCCCGGAAGCTTTGACGTTTCCTTAAATTATTAGAGAAAGAAGACGATTCGTTGTACCGTTTTCGACTCTTAAGGCACTTACGGATGCAAAGAGGATGTAAAGCGTAAAAAATCTTGCCATCCGTTGGAAAACGCTATGCATCCGTTGTGTACTCATTGCATACGTGTTTCATACGCTTGATCCATTGAGCATCCGTCCACTGTGATTTCATCCGCGCAAAAAGTTTTGAGCTGCACAAAACTTTTAGAACGGATGAACTTCCGCCGTGTACGATGTAAATCCGCGACAAATACGAGCAACAAACGTTCTATGTCCGTTATCATTCGTTAAACGTCCGCTGTATCCTTTGTGCATCCTCTGGGCATCCTCGCAACTCACATCCGCTGCAGCTGAAAACGGAAAGAGGGAGGAAAGAAAAGGTACACGGAACGTCTATACATCGTTAGTAGCACGGAAATAGAGAGGATGTAAGCGTATGCATCTCGTATATAAAGTATTCAAAGCTGTCATCCACTTCCATCCGCTTTCATCCGCTAGGCTTCCGATGAACATTCGTTTAACATCCCCGCTACATACTACCCACGTCCGTTATTTTCCGTTCTGTTTTCGCAAATTTTCGCAAATTTTGTTCATTTCATCACAATAAAGAGAAAGGAAGACGATTCGTCGTACCGTTGTTGACTCTTAAACCTTGTTTGAATTTAGTTTCCCCGCAAATTTTAAACCTCTGATATCTTTAGCTGATATTATAGGAAAGTGAAACTTCGAGAAAATACAAGTCTTGTAGTTGTAGTCACTCTCGAAGTCGTTACAGCGGATTAAAAGTCACAGTTCGTAGGGAAAAAAACTTGTCGGCCGACCGACAATATACATCTCACCGAAACTTCTGCATTGATATTAGTACACGAGGATCGAGCAAGAATACCGACACAGCTGACCCGACACAGCAACATATTTGACCGTGTCTTTCTTGCTCCCTCGACGAAACGACTCCCCCCAACAACCCCCTTCTCTCTTTTACTCCCACTCCTCTTCTCTCAGGCCCTTACCTCCCCTCTCTTTTATCCCTCGTTTCTTTTGTTTCCCTTTTACTCTTATTTACTTTTTCTCTTATTTCCCGACTGCAGCGCAATTTTACCGACAAAATCCTGACAAGTGGGGGGGGGGGGGTGTCACACCCCACCCCCCCCCTTTGGCGACGCCCCTGGTTACGGTATGAATGACATTGACAGTCACGGTTCTCAAATTTTAATATGATTGGGGTGTCCGCTAGCATTTATATTGCATGCTCTAGGAATGGGAAAAATATATAGAGATCTCTCATTTTAAAATGGAGGTGGCATCTGGAAAACCGCTGAAGTACATGCTCTTGGAGTTGGATAAAATATACTGGGCTTGCTCATAATTCTAGCCCCCACTAAACTTTGAACTTGCTAATAGGCCTAGAATATAGCCATTCATGTTATTCTACATAATTTTTTATTTGTTTTGTAGGTCGTATCCGGGCCGACTGTAACGGGAAAATGTTCGTCATTGTGAATTCCGATCTCCAGCTTCAGGATCTTGAGCTCAAGACAATCATACGGGTGGAGATGATGAACGAGGCTGTGCAAAGCATTGCTGATTTCACTCTAGACGATCAAGAAGCCTTTGATGATCAGGTAAGACAGTGTGATAACATTGCAGTATAAATCAGAAATCATCAATTTAGTGTATAATCCCATTTCCAAAATTAATTCATTATTGGCCTAAAGGAACATTTTCAAACTTATGGCACATACGTCAAAAAAATACTGCCTTAATAGTGTGTCTACAGTGAATGCAAAAATATGAAACACTACCTAAGATGCCCTCTTTGCTGAATAAATTAAATACATCTGCATATGTCACGTACCAATAACATTAAACAAAAATTAAAAGACAGCGAGCAAAGTTGCATGTAAATGCTTTATTCTATTTCAGACTTTAAACAAGTTTTCTGAGTGTAGATTTCATTTTTGGGGGGTCAATGTATGAGGAAAGACTCAACATTAAGAATATTGCAATGCCAATGGTTCTTTTTTATGGAAAGTACATGTGAGATTATATATTTCTCTTTGACGCATTTTACTTCCTTTTTTTAGATTCGGAAAGAACAGGAGAATGATCAGAAGAAGCGACAGCGGGAAAATGATCTTGCGCGAGACATCAAGGCTAACAAAGTAGAGAAATCAGGCATAGTCCTCCATTGCAAAAATTGCTCCGAAGAAGCCTGCAGTCTAGATGATATCAGGTGCATCGAAGACCAGCACCACGTCGTCACCAACGACCTCTTCCTGGACAAGATTGATCTCTGTAATCCTACGAAGAAGCGACTCAGCGACGACAAATTCAGGCCCCTGAAGGATATCCACTGTGGCAATTGCCCGTATAAATGGGGCACCATGATGAAGTATCAAAAGCAAGATTTTCCGTTGATTGCTGTCAAGAACTTTAGACTCATGGATGACAAGGGTAACAAGTTTCTTTACAAGAAGTGGACGGATGTTCCTTTCGCGATACGCTCGATTGATATGGATGATCTGGGAAAGCAGGATCCAGAAGGGGTTCAGGAGAAAGGAGAATTCGAGGAAGACGATGTCTATATCGATTATCAAACACCGTACAGGTTAGTTGACGAATAGGTGTCCAAAATATCTTAGCCTCTCGAGAGGACAAAGGTTATTAATTTTTAAAGGCATCAGGGTGGCATGAGGGTCACCGTGATTTGTTTAAAGTGGAGCTGAATTGGTATGCTCGTATTGGCTAAATTTCACACGTTTTGGGGTCTAAAATTACCTTCAAGGCAATTTTAGGTTCTAAAAGGGCACCAGAAATGTCATAGATAAGAATAAGAGTAATAACCATGCACTTTGAAGGCATTTGCGGTCTGAAAACAGAACTCAACTATCCTTTTAACAAGTGAAGTTATCAGAATACTTCTGCCTAAATTAGTGAAGATCTACTCATGGAAATTGTGACAATACTACTAGGCGAAAATTCATATTGAGTTTAGACATTCTTCACGTAATATAATCATTATCGTTTACATCATTATAGTGACCCGGTATCAGATGGGAAACTGAATACTCTTGCAGCCCACGTCCCTCACGAGAAATACAATGACCTTTCCTGCAAACTCGGTATTGGGTACAATCAGGCATCAACAATTCTGCACAATCCCGGTAGCACCTATCAGAAAGCGACGAGGGAGTGTCTTTCCATATGGAAAAACAAGACAGGCGGAAGCTTCACCGAGCTGAAGAAGATTTTTAATGATGTTGAATTAGGTGGTGTATGGATGGAACATATGAACTAGATCTGATGAAAAGAAATCCTCGCCGAGAGCTTTTTACCTAAATGGTTCACAAAGAAAGCTTACTATTTTACTATATTTAAGAAATTGGAAAAGGATATCAAAGTACTTCAAAAGCTGTCCGTGAAGTGTTAGTAAACCCAATGGACAATCAGCCATGCATGAAGTCTTTCGTCTACGGCTGATTGTCAACGAAACGGATAGAGTTTTGTGCATAAGTCTGTACTTTATAATAGTAAATGTCAAATGCATACTTGTTTCATATAATGTCATACTGAGCTTGGATATTTGTTCATAACTCTGAACATTGTAATGGTGAATGTCTAATGTATAGATATGTTATGTAATATTATACTGAGATTAGGTTTCTGTGCATAAATCTGCACATTTGCTCGTATTGTTTCCAATATATCATATCCAACTACATGTATAACGCATTTTGATTCAGAGCACTGCACAATTCCAAAATGTATTTATTATGTACTTTATATTTGATTGACTCTAAAGAATTTACAGATTATAAAAGTCTGCGCAAAATTATGATTTTCGATTTTCATCGTGAATTGAATGTGACAGTGAATATGGGGCTGCATAAGTTTTAAATGTAAATACGCTTGGTTCTATACTGTATACCCGTTATTATTAAAATGCATATCATTTCAGTGTACGCACCATATCTTTGATGTATTTCTGTAGTAAAATTCCGATCTCTCCGGATTTGCATTCTTGTGCAAGAGTCTGCACACTTTATGATGATTTTCTATTGTAAATGTATTATTCGAAATCATGTAGGCTTCTTATTTTAAATTGGATGTGTGCCAATTATTCTGTAAAATTGCTTTTGAATGTCGGAAAAATAATGTGCGTATAATCGGGACACAAATTTTCAGAATAACGCATGAGTGCATTATTTGTTTCGTTTCATATGACGTAAAATGTAATACGCATCAGATTTTTATGTATCTTATAACACAGAATTCAGTGAAGACGCGCAAGTCCTTTGTTGCACGCAGTTGCCCTTCATTTCACGTACAAAAAGGTGCCATATCTGTATAAGCCTACAATGAAGTTAAAGTACCAGAGCGAAGGTTTATAAATGATTGTAACCTTAATAATGTTGGCATCATTACAAAGGGGTTGTTGCGATCTTCCTAAATATTCATATATATTTGTTAACAATTTTACGAGTTCGGTTTCCCTGTAGATGATAGAGATGCTGGTTTGAGGGGTGCGGGCAACTTGAATTTTACGAGGCTAGATCCAGCTAATACATATGATTGGTCAGTTAAGAAATGAAACTCAAGCTGTGGATATGTTGTATTTTTTCTTCAAATTGTGTGAGTTAATATTGAAATCAATCAGTCAGTACTCTTGTTGATTTTCAAAACTAGTAAAATTACTTCTCATGACATTGTGCACACTGCAAAGTCTTACAAAGTCTTTATGAATTATGATATTATGATGATTCTATCTAATCTATCGACAAATCTATCGTTTTCCATAGCCTTTTTTACATGTTCAATATGCCATTCTAAATTGCTTACAGTGAAAGGCTGCGATTACATGTAAAAGAGGCTTAGTATATTTTGTTGATCTAGTAGTATCTATCGAGTTTGGTGTTCATGATTTAAGTCCCACAAATTATGGCTGGCATCTACAGACTTCGTCAGCGTTTTGATATGACAGCCACATATTCCGGAGGTACATATTTGTATTGTGATAAAAAGTTGAAGATGGATATCCTACACTTTGTTTCTTTAATATCATTTGTTATCTTACAGCCTTTTATAGGCTTATTATCTGATAAGTGCACATGATACGTATTGTATGCAACACCTTTGCTATAGAAAATGACACAATGAGTAAGCTTCTGTAAAGGGGGTGTATTGCATTCATGAAGCATAACAAATTGTTGATTTCAGAGTCTTTTTAACAACAGTGTAAAACATTCCATTTCATTGAAGTTCATTCAGGGCCTACACTTCATTACTTATAGTAAAACTGTAAAAACTCTAGAAATGGTATTTGTAATTTTGTAGACATCTGCATGCAAACTTTTAAAGAGCCAGTGTGTTCAATGCGGAGTACATCCTACCTTCACCGTAATAATAATAATAACAATAATAACTTGACCGTAGGTGATATATGCTCCGTATCATATCCAACTGTTTGAATTACATATCAGTTCATGAGTCGTCAATGATCTCTTGATTTTTTTTCTCCTCGTAAATTCACTTGCATTCGATGTAATTATGGTATTGCCATGCATAGCTCTGCACAATTTAATGATGAATGTCAAATTAAAAATGCTTCATTTGATGTCATATGTAATTGTTAAAGAGAAGGTTGAGTTCTGGGAAGAGGTGAAAAATAATTTGGGAGCGTTATCATTCTTATTATGCAAGTGTGGAAGAACATCAGATAAGACATGTTCCCTGAAAAGCATGGCTCTTCAAATGCCTTCATATTCTAAATATGTCATGTAACATCTTAAAAATCCGGGTAGGATTTTAACCCCATGTGTTCGTGTAGTCCCATATACATCTTTCTGTGTATAGTGTTTGCAACTTTACCAAGACTTGGCCAAATTTCTTATTATTTTGATGATTCCAGAACCTTGCAATACACACAAATTCTTACATGCTAGATGATCAACCTTTTCTGGTCGATTCCACACCATTTCTTTCACAATGCAATCGCATGACCAGAACTCAACTTTATCTTTAAGAACGGAGATAAGCCCATAAATTAGTAATGAATTGAAATGTGCTGACATAGTCATCCGACTATTTATACCAAGTTTGCTATATTAGTTGCGTAGTTTTTTCTTTTTCATAAGTCTTTGCGTTCATGATGTTGATGTAATGGTTTCTTATACGATTTTATATTGATTATATTTTTGCATATTAATACAAATGATGTGTTACTGAAATACGTCCATCAATGTGTATGAGGTTGTAAAAAAATGAACATTTGAAGTGCATAAAGGGAAGTATTTGGGATTGAGAGAGAGAGAGAGACAGACAGACAGAGAGAGATAGGGGTAAATACTTGTACAACGCAGGGGCCGGAATTTAATAAGGTAAATAAAAACGAGATCACATATATGACATATGCAATTATGAAAAGTAGAAGAGAAAAATATAAGGGAGTACGAAGCAGAGGTTTTAGCGTACCATGTGTACGGAATCCTTGAAAAGCTTAATTTCATACAGGGAAAACAAATATTTATAACAATATGAGGGCAATTAGACAAAAGGGTTAACAAACATCCCCTCAAAAATCAGGAATGTAATGCAATTTCATTATGTTTTCAGCAGCTGTACTAGACTTATGAAATTTGAATTTAAACATTTTCTGTTGAAATTGACCCAATAACAATCATTTATATGTGGGTATTTCACAAAGCTGTTCGTAAAGTTACGCACGTTTTTCCGAATGACTTAAATATGAATAGCCAAATGGGAATGCCAATCATTAGTAACTGCATCAACTAAAGTTGAACTGTGCAGATGTAGATTAACATTCTTATTAAAACAACCATTTGTTGCCATCATTTAATTGAGGTTATTGGAAATATAGTCATACTTTGTTAAAACATCTGGGGGGAGGGGGTGTTTCATCAACTAAAAACTGTGGGCATCCTATATGGTACTTCATATATAAGTCGTTCGTTAAGTCATGCGTAACTTTACGAACAGCTTTTTGAAACAAACCCCTGAACTAAGTAGCAAATATTAGAAAACATAGAACCCCCTCCTCCAACTAGAATTCAATTGTACTTGGCCTAATTTCGACTGTGACATCAAATTGATAAACAGAATAATTTGAAGAGCCTTTCTTATATCCTGTTTTTACTTCTTCTTCTCAAGCTGATCTCTTTCCATTAAAAAAAAATCCTCCTTCTCCTCCTCGTCCTTCTCCTCCTCCCCTGGCTCCTCCTTCTTACCGTAGCACACGAGGCCGACAAAACAAAGGAATAAATAAGAAAATATTGGAAATGTTAATTCCTCAGGGCTGTCGTTCTCAAGGGGTAGCTAATTCGTAGTTAACAATGATTATTGTTGTGCAACATGTTAACATAATTATGGCATTTTCATGAGAAAGCTCAAGTGTGTAATCCCCATTCTATAAAAAAAAAGCTATTTTGAAATCCATTGGTTGGTTGAAAATAGCTATGCCACCATTTACCACATCTATATTTTTTAAAAGAAGAACTGAAGCTTGTGTTAGCTTGTTTTAGTGCAAATGTAAACGATTACTCCACATAATAGGATGTTGTCAGTTAATCATTAATCCTCTGATATAAAATACATAATGGCCCGAATTCACAAAGCAAGGTTTGAGCTCAGACCAAGGTTTGAGCTCGAACCTCCTTTTGTTCTTTACAAACCAGGTTTGTAAAAAAACACGTAAAACGCGTCATATGACGTACGAAAACCAAGGTTTATCGACAAACCTCCTTTGTGAATTCGGGCCTTTATGTTTAATGTACTTAACATAAATGATATATATTTTTTCAATACCAAGTGAACGGGGTACTTATCACCTTCGCACTTTTTAAAAACAATGTGATATTTGTACACAGGGGCGTACGCAGGATAGCGGGGGTGGGGGAGTGGGGGAGGGGGAGGGGGTAAGGTCACCTTGTTTTGGTCACCCTTTAGCACAATTTTTTTTGTATTAAAAAAAAATTGAGGGGGGTTTCCTCCAAAACACACACATACACAAATTTGAGGGGGGTTCGTTCGACCCCCCCCCCCCCCCCCGTCCCTGCGTACGCGTACATACGGTAGTGAGGCATGTGCCTCTGGTATCACTGCTGGAAGAGGATACAAGGGACAGATCACCGCTTTTTACGAGTATGTAATAAGTTCTGTGCTGTTTTCCTAAATTCAAAATTACAGTTTTAACGGGAGTTTGAAAGGGTAATTAACATACTGTGAATGAAATCTAAAGCGATTCAGACTAGAGGATACAATTCAGCAAACACAAATAATGCTATTCCTGTCATTATGGTTACATTTATCACTTAAATATGAAGACAAAATTCAATTTAAATTACATTTGAATCGAGTATTGCTCGCTCTTCTGTTCGAATGACGTGGCAATCACAGATTCTAATCTAACACTGATTTGCCTCTTGAGTCAAGCTTAAAGGTAATACAAAGTTTTGGTTATATTTCAACAGGATTTGATTATGAAATTTAAAATTCTCATTACCATTGTGAAACCTAGTGTTGAAATAAGATTTTTTGTACAAACTGGGCTCTCAACGCTAAGGATATTGAGAAAACAAAATACCAAATTTATCGGTGCTCTCGAAGAATTTCAAATAGGCCTACGGCCAAACAATGGTAGGATCGACCATAAAAATCTCGTAATATGCAGTTCTGACATACAATTTCCAAACGGCCGGGGAAAGCAAATCGGTCGATTTTAGTAAAAAAAAAAATTTTAAAAAAAACGTTGCTTTTAGTTTTAAGCAGTGGCAGGATCAGCTATATAATAGTGGCTGGATAATGGTTATGACCCTACTTTATACATTATACGGACATAGGCCTACGTATATGCCTATAACACGATAAGTGCGTACAAACAATGGTTCGACACGCACATGCTAATACATGTATAAGACTATTGCTGATGACTGATGCTAAGACTTTTTCGACTGATGCTGAGTCAGTTCGGGGAATCCCCTTCGTGCGCATGGTATTGCGAAATCACATCGTCGCACCCACACCGCTCATTTGTACCTTGCTACTACCCTAAGGTTATTTTCTTGCAACAAATCGACTTGACAGTTTTAATATAGCTTCTATTTCGACATAGCGGAGTTGTGATTACTTGAATATAACTCCAGATTATCTTAAATTAGATCAATGTCCTTTGATCTGTTTCATTTACTAGTCATCATTTTGTCATCATTCTTCTTTTAGTTTATTTTTGTAAAATTCTATAATAGATTTAACTGAGCACGGAAAATAAATTTCAAGGAGAAGATTGCCATTCACAATATGAAAGCATAAGTCATACAATTCTACCATGGTTTTGAGGTATAAAAAACCACACACACACTAAATTTCATTACTACTGTAATACACGAAGAATTACAGAGCACGGACATAATAACCAATATATATTCAAATATCGTCTGCTTTGAGCCAGGAGGACTCTATGGAAAAAACGATATGAGAAAGCAGAAGTATAATGGGGGGGGGGGGGGGGGGGGTCAAGATAATACTGATCCAACTAGCGCATATTATGCTATTTATGTTCTCATACTTTATTGCATATACCGTCATATTTCTGAAGTGTCACTTTTTAGATGAAAATTCTAGGGTGATAATGATCAAATTAGTTCAAGAAGGAAAGCTTACATAATCTTAATCTTAAATAGTCTAAATAATGTGTAGTATTATATCGTCGATTTTTAGTACAAGCTCGAGTCGGAGATTGAGCAACGCGCCTCACGATATGTCTGCCACAATTATTGTCGAATACACACAGGCAGTGTATAATCTGTTCACCTGTTATGAATCTGCAACCTGGGCACGTTCTGGGGGAAGCTGGCTGAATGTCAACACACAAATTCCCCGCCATTGGAAATTCCCGTGTTTAGAAACCTGGGATTCCCCAGCCGTCAACTGCAAAACATCTCGTAGTCTTTGTTTGCATACTCAATTCTAACCGGAATCGTTGTTTGTCTATTGAATAGGATGTCTGAGATTTTATGTAAGCCAAATTTGTGCACAAAATCAATTGTCTTTATAACAAAAATAATGTGTAATGATTTAAACAACATCGCTGCTTAAATGTCCATCAACATGATCTTGATCTCTTAACAGAGTCAGAAAAATATAGCCTATACCACCACAGTGTGGGGATTCCCACGTACTGAATTACTAGACCTCAAAACTCCCCTCTATGACGTTTCTTCACACTTGTATCACGCTTGCCTATTGGTTTGTATTCGAGTGGACCATGGATATTGTCTAATCACAAACAAGAGTTTATAGAGCATCATATATTGTATTCTGAACTGAACTGAAATGTTAGCAGGACTTATCTTATCTAGCCGTTCTTATCTATGTGTGGAGTACTCGTTGTTGGACAGACAGTTAGAAACTAGACAGGAAAAGGCGCACTGATACATTTGAGCTGTTAACCAGTAGACAGACTAAACTTACATGTCACTCTCTCCCGTTCAGAGCAAAGAGAAACAACTCGGTACTGCATTGCAACTAGAACGCTATAGCAAGCAGAAGTCTGTCGTGATATATTTTTGCTGCTTTTGGTAGGAAGTTGAGACTTTAGGATCAAGAAGTGATGGCCGCGGCCTCGGTGGATGCCCCAGCGTTGGAGGAGGCGGAGGAGAATAAGTTTAAGGTCATCACGGAGGTCTATCGACCTCTACTCATAGAGGTCCTGGATGTCAAGGATATTGTAGAAGCTCTCAAGATACAGTTTGGCGGGGGTGATGGTAAGATTATGTTTTATATCTTTCCAATGTACCAATTCTTAAGCATTTTGGCATATTTTCTGAAATACGTTTGAATTAACAAGTTAAAGGTACTATGTCCCTTTTGCAGCCAACCTCGAATTCTGTAGATCTTTGCAGGAATTATGAATATGTCATGTATGTCCTATCTGTGAAATTTAAACGTTAGGCAGTGTCCTAATATTCAAATTTTGCAAGGAAACCCATTAACTTGCTAGACTTCACTGTCAGACACTATTGAGTGACTGACTGGCTTTTTTCCTTCTTTGGTAATAACATACATAAAATGAGCTGTAAAGGGTACATGCGCATTTGTCTACATTAATAACCCACTTCTTGTGATGGCCAAAATTAAACTGATTGAATCTTTGCGCAGCATAAAACGTATGACCATTCGGTACAATGGTCTGAAATTTCAAGACTAGATGTATTTCTTATTGGCTCTATAGCTCCTAAGTCGCTTTCACAACTAATAGTCGTTATTTCCCCCACTTGAAGACATTTTCAAGCCCCACCTTTTTAAGGGAAGTTCTAAATTAGTATTATCTTTCAAATGCCATTGGAATTTAACCTTTTCATTTTTTGGCCTGCAAATGGGACATAGTACCTTTAAAGAAGCCATCAAAAGTGCGGTGTATGATCAGTCGGAGAACTTTCAGCATAGTCAGTTCTCTGTACATAATTATACAGCAGTGGAAAATCACTTATTTGGGAGTCATATTGGGAATCTCTTTTGTTTGTTTGGGGGGGGGGGCGGGAGTTCATTTCAAAGCCAAAAATGGTGGGATCCACTCTAAACAAAAAAAATCTTCCACAACTTTGGAGTGATTTTTTAGGTATGAATTCAAGTATTCAACTCCAAAAAAAATTGCCTAATATGACTCCTAGAAAACGTATGTTCTGCTCCTGTGCATAAAAGTACGTCTATTGTGAGATTGGTCATCACATCGCATGCATCAACATGTGGTAATGAAAATATTGATCTCTAAAATGATAACATTGCAAGATAGGCATACCCTATTTTTTTAAAATGAAAAATCAATCATTCAGGAATACCTATTGTCAGATTGTTCATTGAGCGATCATTGCTACCAAGAATTTTAAAGAGATAAGAGTCCTATCTAGCTCATTCCCTTTGTACCATCTTCGATGCCGCCAGAAGAAAATATGTCAGGCATGTGCTGGATGTTCCTTGCAGATACGTAGACAAAAGATTCCTGCCTAGCTGCAAACTGACGGGTCACTTTCAAAGGGAAATATGCTTTTGTAATGATAATTAATTTTCGCTACCACACGTCTGATAATACGAACAGTACACAGTGCTTACCTTTACAGGAGGCAAGCGAAAGGAAATGGAGCAAAATTTCCTGAAATATTAATCAAAATTACTCGACTGGGCATGTGTGCTGGGCACTAATCTGACATATAACATCATAAAGAACTGTACATGAACAAATTCACTTTTTATTTATTTATTTTCGTGAGCCGGAAGTAATCGGAAAAGTGTCAAATTGCAGGTTTTAGGACTGTAACATGTACTATTTTTCACAAATTAAAGCTGCTCTCATACAATCTAAGCAAATTTCTTGACACATTAAGGTTTTTGTATTCATATTTTATCATCTGTTCGATTTTCCCCTTGTTATTACAAATAAAAAGTGAAATATTATAAGGATATTTCTTTGTTTAAACAAAATCACTAGGGCCTACTCAAGCTTACAAATGATATTGGCGGCTTCGAACCTCGGACATCAAAGGTAACAGCACACCAGTAGATTATTGTGCAACCATCGAAAACGGCAGCTGCTTTGAATAATTTGTTGCCAGTTGGGTCTCCAGCTCTTAAAACTCCTTGTTGCTACAAAGCTATTGATATATAGTTCCATACTTAGCCTCAGCCGGTTCAATAATTACAAAGTACATAATCACAATTTCACATCTGTAGAAAATGTATTTCAGTTCAGTATACATTCTGTAATAACTCGCGCAACTCCGCACACCTCTATTCACTTCCCGACAGGCATTCGGTCGGTGACCTAGTTTTACACCGATTCTCTTTTTGCGTCATATTTTCTTTGTTGATGTCATAGGTCAGCCTTGCATTTATGACAGATGTTAAAAAATAGTGTTGAACAAACAGCAGGCCCGTGCAGTTTCTTACAAATTACAATAGGGCCTACATAATGTAGATGTACAGGTTGTAGGTTTATAGACTCACACAAAAGACAAATATATTTGACATCATTGTGTATCGTATCCTGGATGTTCGATAAGGGGGGGGGGGGACATATCGTCGTGTCATGCATGTATTTAATGAAAGTAAGACAAAATTCCCGAAAAGTATCTCATGTACCGCTCCCCTAATAAAGGTAATGCAAAATACAGTCAAACATGTTTTACTGGCCATCTCTCTATAAAGTTCATTTGTCTATAATGAGCATGTAGTTTGTTTCCTTTGTATAGCAGGAGCCTCAGAAGAGGCAAAACCTACACACACACACGCATTGCGTTTTGCGACCTTAGTTTGCGGTGTGTGCATGTCACTAAGGAGCTTTGGTAACGAGATTATTCTTAATAAGGACCAGTATAATAGGCAAAAAGATGAAAAGCGCTTAAGTTTCCTTACTCCTCTTGTTATAATGTTATTGATTATTGTATGATTGAAATTAATATTTTCACTTAAGTAGTAAAAGACCACTCCGTTACAAATATCGGGTCCTTTGTTTAGGGATTTTTTTTTTTAAACAAACAAGAGTTGAGAAATAAAAGTATTTTCAAACTCTTTGCTTAATACGCTCTCACTTGAAAGTTTAAGCAAAAATGATAGTGATGATGTTAATATGATAGTAGTACTAGTAAAAGTGGTAATGTCGTGGGATGGTTTGGGATGAGATACCCGGGGTGGAGCGTGTTAGGGAGTAGAGGGAACTCAATGAAAGCTCAGGGACACCAGATCTTTACTTAAGTCTTTATTTAAGTTTACATGTATGAAAAACCACAAAGTCAAAAGCCTACTGGTGGTCACCAACCACCGACACGTCCGGAAACCGCAGGAAACCTGGTCATCTTAACTTAAGACGCTTGTACACACAGGTCAAGATGGAATTTTCTTTTAGCCGGCAATGATTGCATGCCCGACTTGCTCCAGAATCAGAGCATGTTATGAACTAAATAACCACGCTGCCGAAATTCATTCCAACCCGGTACCCATCCCTTTAAAACAAATTATGCCCAACCTGTGATGTCACACATCTCAACAGTGTTCGGAGAGCTCTTCAGGTGCTATGCCGGGGCTGTATTTAAGCGTTTTGTAACTGATAATAACCATTACTTCGAATGTTTCCTAGCATTGAATTTTGCTAAAATTGTCCAATTAAAGTTTCACCTTTGTAATAATGAAAGTAAAGTTAGTTTTTAAAATCTTCGCACAGCTACTTTAAAAGGCAAAAAAATCCTTTGTAATATGTTTATTTGTATGAAAGGACACAAATAAAAAGAAAAGCAGAATGACGAAGTTTTTAATGAATGTAATTAATAATAAGATATTTATAAATGTTTGAAATTGGAGATCACTAGAACTATCCGAATCTTAAATTAACAATTTGGTCAGTGGATTGTGACCACTGAACTGAAAATACGTACTATTTTCAGATCGTGATATGACACCCCCCCCCCCCCCCCCCCCCGGTTTCAAATATCATTAATTTCTTCTTTTTTTTCCCTTGAGGCACTGCTCAAAAAATATTATTAGAGGTCGTCTAAAAAGAAAAGATCCCTGTGAATCGTGTATTTTTTTGGGGGAAAAAAAAAGAAATTTTACTTTAGGTGGAACTGTGGAAAGTTGTCCGGCACGACGTCACAGCTACATTAACGATTCATCCAAGGTGAAGTTCCCATACACCTGAACATATAACCTTTAACAACCTTTAAAATTCACGACTTTCTCACATTTTGTCCGATTTTGTTCAAATTTTACCAAGCTGCTTCTCTGATTTTGCTACTTTCTTTTGACTAGTTTTTTTTATACCTTCATATTCCGTATTGATCTTGCTGAACAACTTCATATTACTGTGACAATTTCCATTTTCTAATTCTTATGTTATTCTTAGCGAAATTCAACGAAGTGCTAGAGTTGATTGAAACAGGCGAAAGAAGAAAAATTGTAGCAGAACGATTTATGGAGGCACTTAAGGTTAAAGAAGACAAAAGGGGTCTCTATCGTGCTGTGATCGATGCTTTGATTGCTTCAGGTAAGAAACAATCAAAGATCAGACGAGATGGATATTGAGAGAGAGAGAAAGAAAGGGAGATAGAGAGAGATAGAGAGAGGGATTAATAATGCTTGCCAAAATCGAGATATATTTTGAACTGCTAATATGGAAACGTTTTACAACGCCAATGGGCCAACGGGCATCGAATCTCCGTTATTCCCATCCTCACAGCCCCCATAAAAATGAACACCCGAATGTTTTTCCTCTACTTTTTCTTCTTCTCCTCTTTCTCCTTTTGTTTTTCTTTTCCTATTTATCCTAGATCATTGCCTTTATCCTTGATGTCATATAAATACATAACTGGTAAACTGAGACGGACTGGCATAGGGATATATTTGTATATGGCTGGTTGATATTTAAATATTTGTTTCAAAGAGAGAGAGATTGACAAAGGGAGAAAGGAAGAAAGAAACGCATAATCTTGAAATATAGTGGGCTGGTCGCGCTGCACTTCTGCCCCTGTTGATTCAAGTTCTTTATGTTCTTCTCTTTCGTTTGTCTCCCGTCTTACAGAGAACGACGCAATAGCTGAACATCTGGAAGGAACGTCTGAATTCAACACCAAGAAAAGGGAACATTATCGCTCCTTTCTTTGGGTCTACGCTAATCGATTGGAGGATATTGAGCCTCTAAGCCTTCTTACCTCATTAGAAGAACATCTTACTAAACGAGACGTCGAGAAAATACGAAAAACGGTACGGGAAAATGGTTTATATTTGCTTATTCTATCTTTCCCTGTCTAAATACTAAGCTGTTTTAATTCCCATCGTTATATGTCTTTCGGACCCTCCAATACGTTACTATCCAACTCTTAACTCTATTGTTTTACAATGTTTATTTTTAGTATTTTTAAAAGTGATTTTCTCAAATTCACTAAAGGGGTAGGCCTTTTTAATAATAGTGATTTAAAATGAATTCAATGGGAATCAACCTGGTCGTTCAAGGAAAATACAACTGGAATTAAAGATATTAAATGGATTACAAATCTTAAACATGGAATTCATGATTTGATTCGCTATTTCTTGCTTTCATAAATATTTCCAACCAGATTTGGCTTCATGCACGTAATGTTGTCAAGAAAACGTAATCTGAAATATAATAACGTTATGAGCAGGTTGAACGTGAGGGAAATTGTGCCGGTGCCTCAGAACTTCTCCTAAGACTGGATCGTAAGTCAGAGGACTGCTTTGGAGAGTTCATCAAGGCCCTAGACAGGAATGGCTCACACAAACTCGCCAAGGAGATGGAGGAAATGAAAAATTTCGCTCTGGGAATCGGTGCAGATGACGAAGTTGACGATGGTGAGAATGAGATTGGATTTAATTTTTGTTTTACAATTAGTCATCCATCTATTATATCATGTATATTATTTATTGTGTCATTACAGAATGTATTCAACATTTGTATTCTATACTGTCTGAACCTTTGTTATTCTAGCAAAACAAAATACCATATCAAACGTACATTGGACAAATAAACATGAAATCAAAGTTCGTGTTGTTTGCGAAACACTTATATAATGTTACGTTTCACTCCATCTGATTGACTATCATCTTTGAAATAGTGAATCACTAGACACTTATTCATGAGAATCAGAAAGGCGGTTTTCTCCTGTCATTTAACACAGAGTAAATGTCCGGCTGGCGAAGGTAACCATTAAAAACAAATGTGTGTGTGAGTTTCAGCCTGTGCGTATGCGTGTGTTTGAGGGGGGGGGGGGGGGGGGGGTAATCACCGGTAAACATAGGGAATTGATAATTGCTAGGTAGCTGTATGAATGCAGATTAAAAGAAACAAGATTGGGAAAACCATTAAGAGTAACGTTTTAAATACGCCTATCGACAGAGCAACCTCACTAGTAAAGTGGAATTACGTCTTGCTTCTGGTATCCATGGTAATTATTATAAAGGTAACGGCGAGGACATTCCAATTGTCGGCAACGTGTGTCCATCAAGCGATAAGGCAGAGGAATTAGAACTACGGGATTACCAAGAGGAGGTCCTAACTCCAGCATTGAAGGGGCAGAACGCTATGGTGGTCTTGCCAACAGGGACAGGAAAGACAGAAGTCGCCATCGCTCTTATAAGTCGCCGGTTCCTGGCCCGCAACCCTGTAGGAGCCTCTAATCATCGAAGGCAGAAGAGTGTGTTCGTAGTGAACAAGGTAAGATCATTGATTCACATTTCAATCTTGTAAGGACCCCAGGGCCCCATCTTATAAAGAGTTTATATTAATCGTAACTTATTTGCAATTGTTATCAATCGCAACTATGTACATAAAAGATAAGAGACTGCAAATTTGCGATTGATTAGAGGACTTGCGATTAATTTTGATCCATCGCAAGTCTTTATTTGACTGGGCAAAAATTCCTCTTTTGTTTAAGAATCAATTGTAGAGGTGCGCAAGAACGATCTTAATTCCTTTTTTTGCAAGGATCTCTAGTAAATCAAGAAATATCCTTAATTATTGTCATATGTACAGATCCCTTTACAAAATTGAGAAATCCTTCATACTTGTCTATATAAAAACAGAGGGTGTATATTTAAAGAGCCCCTGAAAAGGGTAATTATATAATGCAGTGAACATCTTAAAACTCTTAAAATGTTTCATCCCTGTCTCGATAACACGAAGAATGTTCTAAGGGTAAAACCGATATGAACCGCCAGTCATCTACATGTATGGTAGAGAAGGGTATTTGTAGCGAACAAAATACTAGTACTCTTACAAAATCCTCTTCGAGAACCAACTGGATATTACGGAAATGTCTTCCTCGATGCATTCCTGAAAAACATCTAAATAACGTGGAAAAATATCCTTTATATTCCGCACTTTGTCCAAACTACTAACATTGATGAAAAGGTCCTTTGCTCCATCTCTTGTAATAACAAATAGAAGGCTAGATCGTAGAGATGTGTGAAAGCTCGATCAGTCTTGGTTGGAAGCGAAGACAATGTTTTAGTGCTTTTTAGTAAGGCATTAATCTTCATTTCCAAGTCTCTCGGAGAGGAATTTAAGCCGTCGCTTCGTTCCACTGGTCGTTTACCAATTACGAGCATGTCGTGCTTTCATGGCAATCACGGAAAAACAAACCATCATCATATAAAGATCCATCGTTCTACTACAGGTTCCCCTAGTGAAACAACAGAAGGACAGGTGTCTGAAATACTTGAAGGGAATGTGTGAGGTCGCTGGAGCTAGCGGTGAAGAGTTGAACCATGTGCCATTGGACATTGTCATCGATGCCAACGACATCACCGTCTTGACGGCACAGGTGCTTGTCAATGCCCTCAAAGATGAGAACATTAAGCTTGAACTCTCCGACATCGCACTCCTTGTCCTAGACGAATGTCATCACTGCCAGGTAATGTCATCTACTTGGATGTTGCATTTGCCAATTCATTCGAATATGGACCCCCACTTGTTTTAATTAAATTCATCAGGGTGGTCAATAGGATCTAGTTCTATGACATATGCCAAATGTTTTTACCTGCACAGTTCGGACGTCTACACCTCTTGCCTTGCCATAAGACTAAGATCGATGAAGGTATCGACGTATCCAAACGACCTATGTAGCTTTGTAATATTCATGTGCATTTGATTAAACCAGTATTGTTTGTTCAACAATGTGATACGAATTGTTCATAAGAAAAATTGACATATTTTATAGCATTATTTTTTGTCATCATTGTTTAGTAGAGGTCTTTATAATTGATTAGCAAAATTAAGTGTTTGGTGTTACGCTCGTTTTAATAATGATTGCCTCACATTAACGGCATTTGTAAAGTATTTTTTTTACATGGCCAGGACGATTAATATCTGTCATTATGTTTTGATGTTGATTGCAAAACGTTGAAGACTGCATAAGCTTAATTGTTGCAATTGGTATTAATAAACACTTCTACTCCTTTTTTGATACAAATTAATTCGCAAGTCAGAAGGGGCTTATAAACGACTTGTACTTCAATCATGTCTCTCTTTATGTCTTTTCAAACAACAGAAATCTAATCCATACAATGTTCTGATGGCGATGTACAGGGACCTAAAGCTGAACTCTCCGAAACTTCCAAGACCACAGGTAATGAATAACTACGATTTTCATATGGGTTGTAAAATGAAAACCCTAATGTACTTTATGTAGTCGTTACTTAATGTATACTCTGTTGAAATCATTGTTATACTGTGTTTCATATTGTACTGTTGAGAAGGAAATAAATGTTAATAAATACAAAATATAAAAAAATATAACTATCTGCATCCATTTTATTTTATGCATATATATATACATATATTTTTAAATACAAATAATGATATCATTATTTGCATGTATAGTCATTATTTTTAATATGTACATGTTGTTTTTTCTTATATACTATGTATGTGTTTTATTTATGCACGAATTTGAAGAAGAATAGCCATTGGCCGAAGCAAGTACATGTTGTTACTCCGTGTTGAAATAAATGAAATGAAATGTATCCTATTTTTCTGAAGAAAGCCAGTCTACGTATTATAGACATGGAAGCATAATTTCTTATACATTTATGGTACATAATTTGGTACACATATCAGGGGCATATTCTTTATCATGTACACATTGATAGTGATGGTAAAGAACTACTCTACAAACGTGATTACAGGCCCCTAGACTTTATCTATTTTTCCTGAGAATGATTCGTGCGTTGAAATTTGAGCCTTTACAAAATTAGCAACATAATAATAAATTATGTAGATATTCCTCGAACTTAAGAGTTTATAGGTGACTTAAAGAAAAATCATTCCCCCGTATTTGGTAGTTTCCTTAGTAGGTTAAAAACTATCCAGTAGGTTTTTTCTACATTTTGTAATTTTTTGTTTGTTTATAGTAAATTAGTGTTTGAATAAAATGCATGATATATACATCATACACATCTACTCTAAACATTGCTATCAGTCCTAGTATTTAGGTGACAGTACGTATAATGTAGATGTATCCTTGATATTTGAAACGCGCTTCTTTCCTATTTGACATGAATAAGATACTTGGAATGACAGCATCACCTGGTGTTGGGGATTCGAAGAACATGGTGCAGGCTGAATGCTACATCACAAAACTCTGTGCTAACCTAGACTGCATAATTTCACGACCTAAGATCTATGCTGACAAACTCAAAGCGAAGAGTAACTCACCCAAGGAAAGTAAGTTGATGTTATCACTTTTCCTATAGAAATCCTCATCTGTTTCAACGCTTTACCCCTCATGGTCCCAAACTATCCTATGTATTAGGAAATTCTTACTTTGTCGAATCTGTGAAAAGTCAAGATATTCGAGAAATATTTATCACTCGAATCAGGGAAAAAGAAGGAAAGGCATATTTTCATGAAATGATAAGGACACTGAACTCTACTTGAGTAATTTTCCTTTTGTGCAATTATATAAGTAAATATGTGTGTGTGACTTTTAGGGAGTTGATATAATAAAATATTAATATATAACATACGAGAGTTAATATATTATGTAAACAAAACTTTTCAAGTGAAGATAAAAGTGGTTATTTTATGCAGTTTAATGATGTATATTCTTTCTATAGATGCTGCAAAATGAGAGTAATTAAGTTAGAGTTTATTATGTTAGAGGAATTATACTTACATGTATTTATGTACAATGTTACCTCGTGAAAATAGTTTACAGGAACTGATAACTTTATAAAAACTCTGTCAATAATAAATGTATAATGTTTTCATTTATCGTCGACCAGTCAGTTGCCTACACAAAGTTGCTCAAAAGAGGTGTTACAAGTTGACAGTCAAAACATTTTATTTCTTTTTAAGAGGAACAGAGAGACTGATACATTGTGTTTCTTTTTATCGTACAGCTCAGATAATAGTGAAAGGAAGACCTCTTGAAGATCCTTACTTCCGTGAGATCAGTGTCATCATGGAACGCATCGAAGATAAAATCAAACTCGTAGAAGGTACCTCTCTCTCTCACTTAGATTTAAACCAGATGCCATTTTTTTTCTTCACCCAATCACAATTTACAGAATACTTAACCAATTTTCAGGGAGCAACTATAGGTACTAACAGTAACATACTTTAAAAAAAAATCTTTCAAGTGAAGATGAAAGTGATTTGATTATGAATAATGTATATTCTTTATCTAGATGCTTTAACAATGTGAATAAATAAATTGTAGTTTAATGTTTTAAACGTTTATAAAATTAACAAAGGTAACGGGGAATATACTCAAAAATAGTGTTAAAAAGTGATGTAGCTAAATCCCCTAAACGAATAGGGTAATTACAGTTGATAATTGATTACGAGTACAAAAGATACAATATGAGTGCTTTTTATTTTTACACAGCCGGAAGAGCGCTTGTGGAGGGGAATGACGAATTCACTAAAATGGTATCTCGTCGTGGCGCGCAAAGCTATGAACAGGGTGTGGTCAATTTGAAGAAGAAGATTCAAGAAACGATAGAAAATGAAGACGACAGGAGAGAACTAATGGCATGTGTGAGCTACCTGAGGGTAAGCTAACGTGAAGATGTTTTTTTGTCTGATTTATTTTTCATGCAAATGGGAGAATGTATTTCAACAATATTGCAATATACAAAGTGATGTATACAGACATTTATGTTAATATAAACAGACATAATCTTAACATATAAATACATATCACTTAAACAATTTGATTAGTATAACAAGTAGATATCGTAGCAGTTTTACAAACATGTTGGATACACTATTCACAGATATTCATAACTTATTATAAGCACTTATCCAGTATCAAACTGATAACGTGCATATAAAATGATAAGCCATTTAAAAAATAAATTCTTAGTGTGTCCCTCGCCATATGAGTTTGCTTTACACTCGATTGTAACATTTACAAGAAAACATTATTATGGAGCCATCGCAATTGTTCTCTGTTTAGGAATACAACAACAGTTTATTCATAAATCGTGATGCACGTACGTCAGATGCCATCTCCTACATGGAGGACTACATCAATGAAGAGGAGAGGAGTAGTCCTTCAGGCCCTGCTGATATGATCCTTAAGAAAATGTTCAGAGGTTGGTGATCAATGTATCGATTAGGATTGTTTGTATTTTAGAGTCTATTTTTAGAACTTACTGAATTACTTGAAATACACAGGGTCAATTTATTTACATTTTTTTTTATTTATTTAATGTATTTTTTGTTTAAATACAGGGTGGCATAGCCAGTGATTTTTACATTGTAATCCTTAGGGCCTTGCAAAAATAGATACATGTACATAAAACTTAACACATGAGAATAAAGTTGTATTGCGGATTGCGAGTTTCACTGGTACTGTGTCTCTCTTACTTACATTATACTTGAAAGAAATGTATGTGTTGTCCGACTATTTACTCACTTAAGTACAACTTACTACTCTGTTGTCGAAACTCAACCTCGTACCGGTACGTACTGGTAATTAAGATTTTAGACTTTAGATCTTATTATAGCTTGCCATGTGTACGGTATCCTTAAAGATAAAATGCATATATTCATACAGGGAAAAATATATTAATTACAATCTGAGGACAATGAGATCAAACGGCTAACAAACATCCCGCAAAAATCAGGAATTTAATGCAATTTCACTGTTTTCAGCCTCTGTACTAGACTTATGAAACTTGAATTTAAAAGTTATGTTGTGATTGACCAAATAGCATTTCTATGTACAGATCTAAATAGCAAATATCAAATTGTACTTGGCAGTAAAACCATGTCACTAGTAGGTCAATGGATTCCAAACCGATCTACATTAAACTGAAATATTGGGTCATAGTGTTGTTAATTATTTGCTGGTTAATAATATCTATATTTATATTTTCCACTCAGATGTTAATACTTCATATTCTCGATAAGTCCGTAATTTGCCCTTACAAAAATGTACCATGGTAACCATGGTACTTTTGTCCAAATTCCCATCCACCATGGTAACCATGGTTATCATGGTACCAAAACAATGAAATACATTGGGTCATTAAACAATTTATTTCATTGTTTTGGTACCATGATAACCATGGTTACCATGGGGAATGGTGATTTGGACAAAAGTACCATAGTTACCATGGTACATTTTTGTAAGGGTGTCCATCTTAGTCAGTTGTTAAGGCATTTGTTTAATCGTGAATGTCCAGATAAACTTCAGACTTTGAACCGAATCGCTAATCTGCATATGAGTATCAACCCCGTCTTGAATGAGCTTGGCAAGCAACTGAAGAAGGCATATGCAGAGAATGAGGAGTCCCTTAGCATCATCTTTACAAAGACCAGAGCGTCTGCCAAGGCTCTGGTGAAGTGGCTCAATGAAGACCCTGATCTGAATGGCATCAAAGCTGACATGTTGATAGGAAGTGGTAATCAAGGTAGAGTTGTGATTCTATTTATCTTGTATATTAGGACAACTTCTTAAGATATAATTATTAATCCCAATTCCGTACGAAGTTCATAGTATTGGAAAGATATAACATTAGAAAAAAACGTACCCTTTTCCTACTTGGTTCGCTATTATTTGTTTGTTCAATGTTATGATTTGTTTTTATATCGTTCTTTGCATATTGTTGTAAGCGCTGTGATAAAGTTAAGTATGAATAGCCTAGCTAAATACCTAATAATAATAATAATTATGCAGATTTTACACATTTTTATCTTTAATACGCATCCTAGGTATGACGTCAACAGAACAAAATAGAAATCTACAGTTGTTCAAGGATAAGAAGTGCAGGATCTTAGTTACCACATCGGTCGCAGAAGAAGGTCTGGACATTAGGGAATGCAACATGGTCTTCAGATACAACTACGTGACCAGCGACATTGGTCATGTCCAAACTAAAGGTATATAGGCTTGATAAAACGATAATACTCTATACAGAGGTCTGTACTCAAAAGGAAGAAGAATGACATTGACAGTCGTAGCTCTCAATTTTGATATGGGTGTCCGCTAGCATGCTCTAGGAATGGGCAAAACCGGCAAAATATATAAATATATCTCATTTTTAAATCGAGGTGGCATCTCAAAACTGCTGTATTGCATGATCTTGGAGTTGGCCAAATAGAGTGGGCTCACTACCCCCCCCCCCCCACCAATAAAACTCTGGATTGGCCAATGGAATATAGCCATTCATGTTCTTTTACACATCTTCATTTTGTGTTGTAGGTCGTAGCCGGGCCAAATTTAACGGGAAAATCTTCGTCATCGTGAATTCCGATCTCCAGCTTCAAGACCGTGAGCTCAAGAACATCATACGGGTGGAGATGATGAACAAGGTTGTTAAAAGCATTGCTGATTCCACTCTAGTCAATCAAAAAGCATTTGATGATCGGGTAAGACATAATAATAACATTGCAAGATTAATGCGAAAAAATTTGTCAGTTTCGTGTATAATCCCATTTCCAAAAAATGTATTCATTATTGGCCTACAGGAACACTTTCAAACGTATGGCACATACTAAAAAGTACACTGCCTTAATAGTTTGAATACAGTGAATGCAAGAATACGAAATACTACCAAATATTCCCTCTTTGCCAAATAATTCATATAAATCCGCAAATATATCGGGTACAAGGAACATTAAGAAAATTGTAAAAAGTCAGCAAGCAAAACGTTTTATTTTATTGTAGCTTTTATTTGTTTTTGGTCGATGTATGAAGAAAGACTCGACATTAAAATTTTTGCAATGGTTAATTCTTTAACGAAAGTACATGTGTGATTTGATATTTCTCTTTTATGCATTTTAATCCCTTTCTTTAGATTCTGATGGAACAGAAGAACGATCAGAAAGAACGACAGCGGGAAAAAGATCGTGCGCGAATCACCAAAGCAAACAAAGTAGAGAAATCGGGCGTAGTCCTCCATTGCATTAAGTGCTTCAAAGAATCCTGCTGTCTAGATGATATCAGGTCCATCAGAAACCAGCACCACGTCGTCACCAGTGACCTCTTCCTTGACAAGATGAAGCTCATTGATCTCAAGAAGCAGCCAATAATCGACGGATTCACGCACCAGCAGAAGATCCATTGTGGCAATTGCCAACATAAATGGGGCACCATGGTGGTATATCAACAGCAGGAGCTTCCGTTGATTGCTATCAAGAACTTTACACTCAAGGATGACAAGGGTAAGAAGTGGTTTCCCAAAGCCTGGAAGGACGTCCCTTTCGTGATAAGTTCGATTGACATGGATGATCTGGGGAAGCAGAACAACTTCTCTGAAGCTGAGAATCCAGAAGGGAGTCAGCAGGAGAAGGGAGAAATCGAGGAAGACGACGGCCTCATCGAGTATCCAAACATCATGCAGATTGAAGAATAGATGATGTGAAGGGTGACTCAAAGAGAGGCCACAATATGAAGTTCGCATGGTAGACAATTATATACAATTTGTTTATGACATTGAACATCAAGAACTATCTTACTTAGGGACTGCACATGCAGGTGTCCACTCTTAGCCTCTCAAGAAAACAAAGGTTATTAAGTTTTACTGGCATGACAATGGTATAAATAAGAAATTGTTTTTTTACAAATATCTGACAGGTGCAACCAAAATGATAATCAATAATTGTGACACCGCACGGATTTGCAACTGATAATCATGCTAGACACAATAGTGTCAAATATATACAGTACAGACGATGTGATTTAATGAAACCATTTAATTTTAAATGTACATTAAATTAGTTTCAATACACAATATCTGCGTTGTGATATATTCATCATACACCATCATAATGGATGGACGCATCACAGTTAGTAACTAGTGATACCATACAGATCTTCTCTGTTATTATCTAGAATCTATGAACCTTTGAACATATCTATTTATAAAGCAAATATTACAATTTGGATAATCCACCGTCATATCAATGTACAAATAATAATAAACACAAATGAAATAAAACTCATTTAGAGTTCTAAAGGAAATTTATTTCAATTACCTGTATTGTTTGATATCAATATTATTCAATATCTAAAACTTATTTATGTAAAGAGACATCAGATATGTGAAAGAAAATACCTTTAGTCACATCGCCAGACCAAATCAAACTGACTCCAAGAAATGCCAGACAAACCGATTTTTGTCAATTAGATATTTTTGTTCTGGAACTTGTCGGTCTGGTGTCGGTTTGGCTATTATTCAAATGGTGTCTGTCTTATGGGTGTGACTGAGGTAGAATTCCAGGAATATTATTAGCATTATTATTAACTGTTTAGCCATAACATCAAAAATAAATATCAATGTTTCCGGGCTTATTGAACAGCCCTGATCAGATATGTCTAGCATTAAACAAATATTGGTTATGATTCGTTCCCGATTTAGTAGAAAACATAGCCATTAAATCCATGAGAATTGGTCATGCACGGTATATACAAACAATTATTCTCTTGATATTACCCTAATATCTGCACAATGGGTTCTACTTCTACGTGTACAGTAAAACGGACGAATGGGTAATGTTTCGTCTTTGTAGAAAGTCACCGAGTCTAGATCTACTTAACACTAAGTACCCAAAATATTATCAATTGTTCACGATTTACACGCAACAATGGATCCAACTCAATAAAATCTATTTGCTGTCAATCATGTTACATAAAATGTTGTGGAAACTTGAGTAGGCATTTCTAATGATGTGAACGGAGTAATGTTGCACTACCTTATGATGCAGATTTTGATTTTGAGACATTGCATGCACCTCTTAATAGATTAATCTGTGATTTTCATGTCTGTCAATTATTTTTGCCATAGCAATCTCTTTTCAATCTTACAAGCATTGAAAGGAATAATGATATAATTTATTGATACACCTTTTTAGCACCCATTCCCTACGAACAGACATATTTGTCTAGAAATGATGTCTACGACAATTTTGTTGTTAATCTCATGTCACATGTCTTTGCCGAAAGCAGAATATGTTACTAACAATGGGCTATAAGTCTCATAGACAGATAATTTTGTAGCTGTGTTTTATTACTAATGCTATTATTAGTTTGATGATGAAGTAATGATACTTATGACGATAGACGTTAATATAAGCTTGGCCGCTTGGCCTTTCTATCACGGCTTCTAAATTAAACAATTAACAAATTCATTCTATATATAACGAAGAATGAAGATTAGTAAACTTTGAAATATTCACGTCTTTGTGTAATAGAAAAATGATAATGCCTTACATATGTAGTTCTTGATTATACAAGTGTGTAAATAGCTAAGTGTAATGTGGTTTATAGAAAAAACAGTTGTACATGTAAGCTTTTCTTTTTCCAAAGATAAAGAAAATATAATGAAACTATGAATATATGAAATCCAATGACATTATTGTTCAGGTAGCTTGATACATAATGACCAGCTTTAGGCTGGTTCTAAAGCAACCATCGCAAACAATATTATAATCATAAAATACATTAGTTTCCAGGTATGCATTTCGTAGTTGTTTTTTAGTGGTTGTTGTTCTAAAGAAATTGTGTTGTTTCTATGTTCCTTTCATTATCATAAAGAAGAACGAAGAGACTATACTTGAGGATAAAATAAACCTATACAGCTCGTCCACTAAAACCGATTGATATGTTAATTATTGTTATCATTAATTTATTTCATTTTCATGAGTATTATTATTTCATATATATATATATATATGTATATTCCCTTTTTAAACTTAGCTCTATGTACTCCGTTTTTATTGAAACTACACTTGTACTTGTTGGCTACGCGACAACTACGTGCTATTGAAAGCTGCTGCCTAACTTGGAGGGAGAAAGTTCTAAATGTTAGGCATACTGATGGGCATGATGGGGGTTGCGAGGTCCAATAAAATGGAAAGACATAAGGTTGCACACCCGTAGCTAAGTGAAAAGAAGGAACTATTCCCTTAATGATATACCCCTGGAGAACTACTCAAGAGGACCATCATAATTAACCCCTGTTCCGGAGGTGACCTAGAGGTCCGTAATATTATTCGTCGTCTTCTGTTTATCTTCAAAGGTTTATGCAGTCTATCACGAATTACCAGTTGTGTATACAGGCACTCAAAACACCAGGTTTACACCATACCCTTTGCGAGAAGAAACAGCTCAAATTAAACCAATGGCATCTAAATGAAACGTGACAACGATTTTATTTTTATTATTGACGATAATAATGTGGATGTATAATAATATTACCCCTGCAGAAGTCAGCTTACCATTAAAGATAAACTTGAGTTCTGGTTAAAAAAGAAAATGAATTCTCACAGAATCTAACGAAACTTACACTGAATGTTCAAGATTACAAATAAATGTCATGTGCCGACAATTTTGGAAGAAAATGTATACTGGCTGAGTAATGAGCATAGAAAGATAAGGAAATCAGGGTAGTACTAGCCCCGACACCATGTGTGTTGTCCCATATACATCTTTCTGTGTAAGTGATTGCTACTTTACCAAGACTCTGCCAAATTTATGATACTTGATACTTGATGAGGTAATCCCTGAAGCAGCTTTTCCAAGCTATACTGGGATGGGATGTGTTGTGACAGCAGGTGAAGGTGCAGACAACAAAAGGGTGTATAATTGCTTTATACAGTAAAACAGTGACGTGCAAGTAAAAAAAATCATGCTGCTATATGGTTTACAGCATTCTGGAATCTACAGGAGGTTCCAACCCTCTGATGACAGGGAGGACGGTCATCTGGAAAGCAGCAACTGTTGGGGCAGTAACTGCAGTGAATGGTAGTTGATTCCAGTTGATGCGAATGGTGCGGGGGTAAAATGAGTACTTGTAGGAGTCTATTGTTGCCTCAGGAACAGAGAGCTTGAGTGTGTGGTCTCTTCTGCTGATGTATGTAGCTTTGGTTATGAGATGGGGAAGACAAATGTTGACTAGCTGGTGGTGTATTTTAAAGAGCATGGTGCTTTGTGCTAGAGGACGACGTGTGTGCAGTTTATCCCATCCCAGCTGGGAAACAAGCCCTGTAGCTGACGTGGATCTTCGGTAGTCGCGGAAGACAAAACGAGCAGCTGTTTTCTGTACCCTTTCCAGACCTTCGGCAGCACCAGAAGTGTGGGGGTTCCAGGCTTCAGCGCCATACTCTAGCTGCGGTCGAACCAGGGCTGTGTATGCTCTTGACTTCACATCCTTGGTGCATGGTGACAGGGTTCTCCGCAGCAACCCAAGGGTTTTGTTGGCCTTGTTCAGTAGGAGTTGGCAGTGTGTATTCCATCGAAGGTCCTTGGTTACAGTTACCCCGAGATACTTGTACTTGTCTATCCTGGGTATTATCTCGTTGGAAATCCGGTAGTCATGCTGTATTGGTGTTCTTTTCCTCGTGATGGTAAGGGAGGCGCACTTCTTGACATTGAAAGCCATGAACCATTTCGCTGACCAGTCAGACAAGGTTTGAAGGTCTTGCTGAAGGATGGAGGTGTCATTCTTAGTGTGAATTTCTCTGTAGATCACACTATCGTCAGCAAAAAGGCGCATCTTGGACTGGATATTTGCAGTGATGTCGTTGATGTACAGCAAAAAGAGGGCTGGTCCGATCACTGAACCTTGAGGTACCCCAGAGGTAACAGGCATCCAAGATGACCGGGAGCCCTTGACAACAACTGCTTGCTGCCTGTTGGAAAGTAGCGACATAGTCCAATGTAATGTGTCTCCTCTTATGCCATAATGCTCGAGCTTGGTCTGCAAGTGGCGATGAGGTACTCGGTCGAAAGCTTTCTGGAAGTCCAGGAAAATGACATCTGTTTGCATTGTAAGGTGTGTGCCCAATCCTGGGTAGCAGAGATGAGTTGTGTGGTGGTGGAAAGTTTCTGCCAAAATCCATGTTGGTCATCTACCAGGATGTTGTTGGCAGCTACATGTTTCGAGATATGGCTGAGCACTATGTGTTCCATTAGCTTGCTGCAGATGCAGGTCAAGGAAATAGGTCTGTAATTTCCTGGATCACACTTATCACCGGACTTGTGGATGGGTGTTACCAATGCATGCTGCCATTCAGCTGGAACAGTGCCAGAGTTGTAGCTCTGCTGAAAAAGGGATCCTAAGGCAGGAGCAATCTCGTCAGCTACAAGCTTGAGGAGTTTAGGTGGAAGTTCGTCTGGCCCACAAGCTTTGGATGGGTTGAGATTTGACAGCTGCTTTGCCACACCAGGACGATGAATGTGTAGATGGCCGATATCAGGAAAGTGTGAGGAACCTTCCATACGAGCATGACAAACCTGTTGGTTGGTGAATACCGAGTGGAAGAAAGAGTTGATGATTTTGATGACTCCAGAACCTTGCATTACACACCATTACTTACATGCTATATGATCAACTTTTCTGATCCATTCCACACCTTTTCTTTCACAATGCTATCGCATTACCAGAACTCAAGTTTATCTTTAAGTGCAACGAATCAATTCGGTTGGCCTAGTTGGGACTCTCCTTATAGGGACTGCTGGTGTGACCAGCTGTAAAAAAAATGTTTATATCTGAAACGAAGATCTAACTTCTATCAAGTTTCCTAGTTGTCCAGCTAGTTGGACCCATTTTGTTGTATAGTCACAGGGATTGATCATCGGCTCCTTGGTGTGGTAGCTGCTAAGGTACTGTGTCTCACCTGCATCGAATTTGAACGAATCGAAACCATAATCTACCTGTGCTTGCTTGAGCCTTCCAACAAACCAATCGGCAGCCAATTACCAGCGGGACAATTATTTAAGGGGACAAATTGAACGGCATGATCTTATATAGATCGGATGCAGCACATTCTATTTCAGCGTCCATTAAAATCAACACAAACGACAAACAAACACACATACTCACATATGCGTGACGGTTCTAGGACAATAACCCCCTGGGAAATCATCCCCCTGCCAATTACCTGCGGGACACTTACCCCCAGGAAAATAACCCCCGAAGACAATTTTCCAGGGGGATTGTCCTGATACGGCGCGCGCGCACATACATTCTTACACACACACATGCACGATACAACTCGATCGTCTGATGACATCTGATCACACAACATGTATAATGGCAAAGGATCCTCATCCAGGCAATTAAACCATTATCAAATCTACAAGCCAGGCGCGGATCCAGGATTTCTTAGCGGGGGGGTCCCAAAAAAAAATCGCAACGACTCAGCTAGCCGCTAAATTAAGGGGGGGGGGGGGGGGGGGGGGGTTCGAGGACATTTTTTTTTGTTTCATGGTCTCGAAATTTGAAAATTTGTAATTTTGTTCCGTTGGGGGGGGGGGGTTAGGTCACCTTTTTTAGGTCAGCCATTGTCATAATTTTTTTTTTTTTTTTTTTTTTTTTTAAAAAAAAATAAAAATCACAAAAAGGGGGGGGGGGGGTTTGCTCCAAAATACACACATAAAAAAACCGAAGGGGGGGGGGGGGTTCAACCCCCGAACAGCTTTTACGTTTCATTAAATCATTAGAGAAATAAGACGATTCGTTGTACCGTTTTCGACTCTTAATCCTTGTCTGAATTTCAAAAATGTTTTTTGTCTGCTCCTTTTTCTTCATACGTCCTTTTTTTTTTCTCTCCTCTCTTTTTTGGGCCGGCGTTTTTTTTGGTTTTTTTTGGGGGGCGCCCCCACTGCCCCCTGGCTACGCGCCTGCGGTCAGATGAACATCTTTTGATACCTTGTCCGCCCCCGGAAACTCATGGGTTGAAGGCAAATTACGGTCAGATAAGCTTTCAGGGGCCCGCCTCATGGCTCCTGGTGGAGTCGAGGGTGCGGAAACCCCTGAATCTCAGGGGTTTCAGGCATTTGATTACGGTCAGATGAACATATTTTTATACCTTAATTGTGACACTGGCAGGACACTGATTGTCGTGAGGTCCAGCGGGCGGAGCACCCAGAAGCCCAGGGGTTTTAAGCATTATATTACCGTCAGATTAGCATCCAGTGGGGTCTAGGGGGCAGAGCCCCCGGAAGCTCAGGTGTTAAGGCATTTGATTACGGTCAGATGAACATATTTTTATACTTTATTTGTGACACTGGCAGGACACTGATTGGCGTGAGGTCCAGCGGGCGGAACCCCCAGAATATTAAGGGTTTTAGACACTAAATTGCGGTCAGATGAGTATCAAGGGGCCTGCCCAAGGGCCCTTGGTTGGGACCCGGGGGCAGATCCCCCGGAAGCTCAGGGGTTTTAGGCGTTTAATTACGGTCAGATGAGCAAGTTTTGATACCTTATTTTGTTGTGACACTGGTAGTTAACTATGCTTTCTTTCTTGCTCTCTTTCTTTCTATTTCTCTTTAAAATGCTTTTCCAAAAAAAATTGGGGGGGGGGGGGGGAGCTGGAGGCTCCCGATCCCCGCCGTTCCGCGGGCCCTGACATGTAGGCATCTTCAAGAAGCATATTTCTTGCCTGGCTGTTAATTTACAAACGTCTAAAAAAAGTATAATTTACTAAAGAATGAGGAAAAATCTCGAAAAATTATGTCATTTCAGCATAATGTGTAAACCACCGTTATGGAATAAGAAATAAACCACGTTTAAATGTTATTTCCCCCGAGCCCCCCCCCCCCGATCTACACTTTGTTGGCGGAAAAATCGCAACTGATCTCCCCTACCTTTCTTCTTCTTTTTTTCTTTCCCTTTCTCTCCTCTTTTCCTTTCCCTTCCCTTCCTTCTCTCTCTTTTAGGTTTGATGGGGGAGGGGGAGGGGGAGGCAAGGTCATTTCGGCCCCCACCCTTCTCCACACGTTGTTGGCGGGATTAACTGCAAATGATCTATTTCCCCTTCTTTTCACCTTTTCTTCTTTTTTTTTTCTTTCTCTCTTTTTTTAAGCGGGGCGGGGGGATGCAAGGGCATTTTGCCCCACCCCTACGCCGATCCACAACTTGTTGGCGGAAAATTGCAACTGATACCCCCTTCTTTCTATTTCCTTCCTTCTCTCTTACTTTTCTTCTTCCTCTTCTTTCTTTCCCTTTCTCTCCTCTTTCCCTTCTTTTCCTTCTCTCTCTAACTCTCTTTTTTTTTCTCCTTTTTTTTTTCCTTCTTTTTTTTCCAGGGGGGGGGGGGGCGGCCCTCCGGGGACCCCCCCTGGATCTGCGCCTGCTACAGGCTACAGTATTGTAGCGAGAAAGCCTTACAAAATCAAAGATAAACGTACATTTAAACAAAATTTAACAACCTTATTTAGCGTACTATATACCAAGACAAATTTTTGTGCACGATAATTTGATAGCGGGAGAATTGCGTATTGAAAGTTTTTTTAAACCAAACAAAATTATTAACGATAATGTGTTTTTTTTAAATTGCTCAGGCCCTACTTTATACATTATCGGGACATGTACATTCTTGTGCGTAATACAAACAATTGTTCGACACACAAGTCGACTCTCGACTGAGGCCGAGTGAGTTTCGCGTGCACAGTATTGCGAAATCACATCGCTGCACCCACACCGTCCTATGTACCTTGCGCAATTCACCTATCTTGCTACTACCCCAGGGTTGCTCTCTTGCAACATATCCACTTGACAGTTTTCATATAGCTTCTCTTTCGACATAGCGGAGTTGTGACTACTTGAATACAATTCCGGATTACGATCTAAAATTAGACCAATGTCCTCTGAATCTGTTTCATTTATTAATCATCCTTTGTTCTTTTTTAAATATAAATTCGATGATAAAATCTTCTTTTTTCTTTTTTTCTTTAGCACGAAAGACCTATTTCACGGAGAGGTTACCATTTCCTATATGAAATCATTACATTCTACTATGGCTTTGAACTTTTAAAAAAGAACACACACACTAAATGTCACTACTACTAGTTTAGGTCTTACACCTATACCGACACAATTTTTGAAAAAATGACACTTTTAGACGAAAAATCTAGAGTGATATTGATAGAATTAATTAAAAGAAGGACAGCTTACATAGTATAATTCTTGTAGATAGTTTTCAACTAGAATAAGAGATTGAGCAATGTGCCTCACGATACGCCTGCTACAATTGATGAATACACACAGGCAGTGCTGGGGTGGGGCGGTGGGGGGGGGGGGTAATTTTTTCACCAGTTATGAATCTGCAACAAGAAAGGGGGTACGTGGCGCTGAACTTCAACACATATATTCCCCGCCATTGGGATTCCCGTGTTTAAAAACCTGGGATTCCCCAGCCGTCAACTGCAAAATATCTTTTAGTCTTTGTTTTCATACTCTACTCTAACAGAAATCTTCTTTTTTTTTGTCTAATAAATACGACGTCTGCAATTAATGTAAGTCAAAGATGCACATAAAATCAATTTTCCTTACAATACAAACAACTCTAAGTGATTTAAAACAACTTTGATCCTTAAATGTCCATCAACATGATCTTGATATTTTAATAGAGTCAGAAAAATAAAGCCTATATCACAACATCGTGGGGATTCCCATGAACTGAATTACTAAACCATGTATCACGCTTGTCTATTGGTCCGTATTGGGGTGGATTACTGATATTGTCTAATCACAAACAAGAGTTTATAGAGTTTATAGATTGCCTTTAGAGCTGAACTGGAGCCAATGTGTTACTTGCATGTTAGAAGGACTTTGCTTTTCAGGAGGCCCTATACCTACTCTTGATCTGCTATATATATGTGGAGTACTCGTCTATCAAAATCTCAGTCTTGAGATAAAAACAATATTGAGAAGACTGACTAAACTTACCTGTCACGTTCTCCAGTTTAGAGCAACGAGATACAATTTAGCACACTGCATTGCAACTAGAAAGACAATAGCCAGTAGTAGTCTGTCGTGATATATTTTTTTCTTCTTCTGTTTGAAAATTGAAACTGTATGATCAAGAAGTGATGGCCGCGGCCTCGGTGGATGCCCCGATGTTAGAGGAGGCGGAGGAGAATAAGATTAAGGTCATCACGGAGGTCTATCGATCTCTTCTCATAGAGGTCCTGGATGTCAGAGATATTGCAGAAGGTCTCAAAATACAGTTTGACAGGGATGATGGTAAGATTTTGTTTTTATAGCTTTCCAATTTACCTATTATTAAGTATACATGGATGTTGGATAAAGGGGTTGTGGCGTGCGCCTGTAATCAAACTAACAGTGAGGACGCAGGTTCGAAACTGATTCACTACTTTCGGATGGTGACGTTTAAAGGTCGGTCCCCAGACGTAAATAATCATATCTGATTAATACACGTCTGTAAAAACCAAATACACACAGACGGGAGAGGCGTATGTATTGTCTAAATTTGCTTGCAAAACTTGTTATGTGTGCACTTAATAAAAGTAAGCCAAAAATTTAACGCAAATGTACCCCGTACAGTATATGCCACACCTGTAATAAAGGTAATGCAAAATACCGTCAGACAAGTCTTCTGGCCATCTCTCTATAAAGTTCGTCTGTCTGTAACAGTGGCGTAGACAGGTTCGTACACCTGGGGGGATGACTCAGGGGCGGATCTAGCTTTTTGCTAAGGGGGGGGGGTTGACCAAAATAATGACGATGCAGAGCATCGTCCACGAGCCGCGAAGCGGCGAGCCGATTTTTTGGGGGGTGTTTATTTGAACCCCGTAAGTGATGTTTTCCTGGCATCTATTAACACAATGGAGACCATAAAAAGCAGTGCATGATAACGTCTTTTTAAATCAAGTAACAGTTAAATACACAGTTATATCCAGAGTTATCATGTGTTTGGTTAAGTTAATTACCAGATGAGTTGAATATCTTCTCACAATATTTGCACTTGAAAGGGTTTCTCTCCAGCGTGCGTTCTTTTTTCTTTCTTTTTTTTTTTTTTTTTTTTCTTTTTTCCTTTTTTTGTTTTTTGTTTTTTGGGCCGCCCAAGGGGGGGGGGGTTTAAACCCCCTAAACCCCCCCCCCCCGTAGATCCGCGCCTGTTTAATCTTGTGGTTATCTTGTGGTTTCCAAACCAAAAGATAACCACAAAATACTTGTAAGATTTTCTTTTTTTTACCGTCTGAATTGGCTTTCACCGTGTGAATGCGGCTAATAACAATAAACACAATTACAATAATGATGAGGATTATTATTATCATCATCATAATTATTATTATTATTAATATTATAATTGTTATCATTATTATTATTACTATTATTATCATCATTATGACTTATTAGGTAAGCAAATATCATTCCCCAAAACCTGGGGGGGGGGATGATTGTACATGCCATCCCCCCCCCCCCACCTTGTGAGGTGGGGGATGCATCCCCCTCATCCCCCCCGTTGTCTACGCCCCTGGTCTGTAATGATCATGTAGTTTGTCTCCATCGTGCGTTATAGAACCTGTCTAGAAGTGCAGCCTGTCTACAGCCAGTGGCGGATCTAGGGGGGGGGGGGGATGCACAGGGGCACGTGCCCCCCCCCCCCCCCGGCCAAAATAAAAAATAAAAAATTAGTGCTCACAACCCCCCCCCCCCCCCCGTAGGGTTAGGTTTAGGGTTAGGGTTAATAATATTAGCATAGGCCTATAATTTGACAGTCAAATTTGGGCTAGCTTGCAAATACTAGAGTCCTATGTTACGTAGCCCATGGGATGACCACTGAAATTCCTACTTTTCGTCGTCCGCAATTTCGCTTCGCCCACTAACAGCGTGTAAATGTAAATACAAATTCAAAAACATGAATGTCACACGTTGCCATTTTCAACGTGTGTACGTAACCTCTAAAACGATTATTTGGAAGCACTAGCAGGAGTCTGGCCTCCTCCCCCCCCCCCCCAAAAAAAAAAAAAATAATAATAATAATAACAATAATAATAATAATATATTTAAAAAAATATAATAATAATAAATACATTTAAAAAAAAAAAAAAAAAAAAAAATCGCTCAACATGTGTGTTATGTGCTATGTGCTATGTTTGGCTATGAGACTCTGTGTGGTGTATGTTCTGTGTGTGTTATGTACAAGGTCTGATGCTCTACCATCCTTGTTCACGGTATGTTTGCACATCAAAAGTGGCATGATTGATACCCCCCCCCCCCCCCCCGTCGGGGGCTAATTTTTTTTTCCCAAACAGGTTTGCCAATGCTAATATTTCCGGTCATCTGATTGGCTGATGTGTTACGTCATTAGCAATGACGTAACCGTTAGGGTGAGTGATAGGGTTATAGAAATCATGCAGAATCACTTTTCATTAACCCATCGTTGGCTCAATCTGTAAGGTCACCGTAATACAATCTCAGAGGTGTGAGTTCAAGTCTCAGTTTATTCAGTTTATTTGCCTTTATAAATAGTGAGGCACAGCAATACAAAAATCAAAGTCTAGTTGTTTGTGACCTCTTTCCAAGCTGCTAATGACGTAGAACATATCAGCCAAATATAAGAAATGGCAAACCTGTTTGGGAATACAAATTTCGCTCCCCCCCCCCCCCCCCCCCGGGGTCGGAGGGACCGCATTCGTGGGCCTAACATCTCCAGTAAAGGAGTAATTTTTGCGCGACAACGTCCGGCCCGAGAATTGTTTTTTAAAAATCTTTTAAAAGGGAGGTGTTTTTTCTCTTTCTGTATTTGGATTTCTGAGAAATTTAGAAAGGGTTTTTTTGTACCAATAATGCACTTCAGTGAGGGCATTAGTAAGAATTACCCACACAAGGTACCTTGGAACAGTCTAACACGCCTGATGCGATAGCCGAGGGTGTTTGGACTGTTTCAAAGGTACTACCGAGTGTGGGTAATTCTTATTATATTCCACATACTAAGAATCTTGCTCTACGATTGGTCATAAGTAAATCACGTGATCAAAGATAGTTCGCCCATCATTGATGGGAGAAGCAAAAAGTTCGTTGCCCTTTGTAGATAGTACTACTATCTACAAAGGGCAACGCACTTTTACTGAAGATAGAGGTACTATCTACAAAGGGCAACGCACTTTCACTGAAGATTATCCAAAAGCGCACTAAAATAGGCGTAATTAAGCGCGCATTACCAATGAGCGCAATTAAAGCAAACACATGCGCGCACCGTACCCTCATGGGTTGGGTTAAACTTTTAACCTTTGAATTTGGGCCTGGTGTCTTTCATGTAGATGCATACACGTCCTTTTCTTGTTGTAGTTATATTGTTTTTAGATGTGGAATATAAAGCAAATAATCACCTTTTGGTTTCAGGCGATGGCTAACTATCACTTCCTCGTCGATCAGAATGTATACGCTATCTTTCCTCAGCTTCGCTTCGGAAAGATAGCTACATCCAGATCGCCTCGGAAGTGATAGTTAGCCATCGCCTGAAACCAAAAGGTGATTATTTGCTTACTAATGCCCGAACAAAATGCTGTGTATTATTTGTTTTTTTTATAATTATGACGTGGATCCTTATTTGATAAATCACCCTCATTTCAAAGTCAATACATTACCATTACTATTACTAATTCTAGGTCAACATCTATTGTAAGGATCAAGTTATAAGAAGCCAAATTTAGTTTTTGTTTTGAGGATACCGTAGATTGACTGGAATTGTTGTACAAACGTAGCTAGGCTTGTCACATGGAAACTACAGATATGATATGATGTGGGCACGGATTCAAGGAAGGAAAACTTTGTTTTACCTACTAAACTACTACTACTATTGCTACTTTGTACATTCCGGTGTATGGAAATGATTGGAGTTCAGTTGAGTGTTAATAAACAAAGAACCATGAAATTACCACATTGTCTCAAGGATCATATGTAGATATCTCTACATTAGTAAAACAAAGTCGATTCTTCAACGGATACTGCATGGATGACGGAATTCGACACGGCAAAGCACCCGGGCGTGATACTCGCGAACACCGCACAAGTACTAAAGTCTGACGTGACGTGACACAGTGAGTAATTGAATGAAATGAAACTTTGAAGTGAAATCGGCTAGACTCTATAGCTCTACACGTTACTGCTGATTTGAAAGGAATGTTTATCAAGTAAATTGCAATTATGCTGGATGGGAATACTACTCCCAAATCCCCAGGTGGGAAAGATAAGGAACTGAGCAATGCCAGTGGCAATGATATTGATCATGTTGATGATAAGGAGAGTGGTGCAACAAGGAGCTTTACTAGAGAAAGAGATCTAGAGAATGGGAAAGAAGATCAAGATGACTCAGAATCCACATTGTCATTATGTGGATCATCGGCCTCTTCTGCCAGTACTGCAAAGAGGAGAGAAAGAGAGAGAAAGAAGGAAAGACAACTTAAAGCAAAGTTGATAGCCTTACATCAAACGAGTGAACTTGAGAAGAAACTGAGAACACTTCAAAAACAACATGAAATGGAACAAGCCGAACAAGAAATACGAATTGCAAAAGAAAAGGCTGAGAATTTGAGAAAGAGTCAGCTTTTGAAGGATGAAGAAGCGGAGATTGAAAGACAAAAGACTGCTATTCTCTTGCAAGCAGAATTGAAGCTTCTACAACAAGACTCAGAGGAAGAGCTACAGAAATGGAAAGTGGAAGGTGATTCTTTCCGTGATTGTGGACAAGAACGAGAACGAGTTAGAGGTGATTTTGTCGGTGATCATGGACAAGAACGAGATCAAGTTAGAGGAGACTCTTTCCATGATCGTAGACAAGAACGAGAACAAGTAAGAGGTGACTCTTTCTGTGATCGTGGACAAGAACGAGATCAAGTTAGAGGTGACTCTTTCCGTGATCGTGGACAAGAACGAAAACAAGTAATAGGTGATTCTTTCCGTGATCGTGGACAAGAACAAGATCAAGTTAGAGGTGACTCTTTCCGTGATCGTGGACAAGAACAACAACAAGCCTTTCGTAAGGAACCTGTGAGCAATGAAGAAGGAGCCACCAAACAGATGCTTAGGGAGATGATTAGATTCACTGCAGAAAACAGTCTACCATCGCCAGATCTCGAGCCGTTCAATGGGGATCCACTTGATTACCTTACCTTTATAAGGAATTTTGAATATGTGGTTGAAAAAAGAACTGATGAACCTTTCAGAAAACTAGAGCTTCTACTAAAATACACACGAGGAGAAGCGCATGAGCTTATTCGAGAATGCCCCCACATACAACCAAGTAAGAGGGCATATGAGACAGCCAAGTCCATGCTACACAGAGACTATGGAAAGCAGAGTAACATAATAAATGCATACAAGGAAAGGGCAATTGCCTGGGAGCAGATACGATCAGGAGATAGGCAAGGATTGCGAAAATTCGCAATATACCTCAATAATTGCTCACATGTTAGAGCAGCAGGGGACTTAGGAGGCATGGATAGTGCAAGTTTTCTGAGAGTTCTGGCAAGCAAACTACCCTTGTATCTCCAACAGAAGTGGATCTCACGAGTAGGCCTGACTCGTGATATTGCCAATAGGAATCCCACCCTGGACGACCTTGCACAGTTCGTCATACAGACTGAAAGAAACATTAACGATCCCATGGTACAGGGATTGGGATATCAGAGGACTGAGAAAAATGCTTCCTACAATAAAGATGAGAAAGAAAAACTACAAAAATCAAGAAGCACAAAGGCATTTGGTACAGCTACACAACAGGATAGGGAGCAGAAGGACAAGAGGGATCCAAGTTGTACTTTCTGTGGCACCAACTCAAGGCATGTTATTGACGAGTGCCGAAAATTTGAAGCCTTGACAGTTGAAGAAAGATCAGAGCAATGTAAAAGGAAAGGCCTCTGCTTCCGATGCCTGAAACCAAAACATCTGAAAAAGGAATGCAAGAGTAAGATCAAGTGTGATGTCTGCGACAGGATGCACAACACTTTAATGCATGATCCCAGGTGGATGAAAGACGGAGAAGGAAATACAAGGAAAACCACCAATGATGCTTCAACATCTACCGATGTGCAAAGTGAAGCTGGAAGGATCTCTTCAGGGTCTACCAATGTGAAGAAAAGTGTTGGAGGAAAACCCCAGACATCGACGTGCATGACGATAGTTCCAGTCATCGTGAAGCACAAAGGAAATGACAGATGCATATCAACTTATGCATTCATAGATAATGGATGTGGAACAGTCTTCTGTGACACAGAACTTACCCAAAGGCTGCATGCAAGAACCAGGAAAACCAAGCTAATAGTCAAGACATTGAATCTTGAAGAAGTGATAGATACAGAAGTCACTGTAGATGAGCTGCAGATCGCAGGAGTAAAGGAGAAGGAATTCATCAATCTTCCGCCCATCTATGTCAAAGATGGTATACCAGTGACAGTTTCAGATGCTCCAACTCAAAAGGATCTGAAACGATGGAAACATCTGAAGGACATAGAATTGCCCGAAATAAGTAACCGCAACTCTATTTCAAGGGTAACTCTCATGATTGGAGCCAACGTTCCGTCAGCATCGATGCCTCTAGAAATTAAAGCTGGTGACATCGAAGAACCATATGCTATCCGCTCAAGGCTAGGTTGGCTCGTGTATGGTATACAAGCTCAAGAGCAAGCAGATATTCACAAAGTCTGTTTTTGTAAACAGGAAGAAGTTTCCATCATTCCTAGACAAGAGGAATTAGAACGGAAATTCAAAGACTTCTGCAATATGGAATTTACAGAGAGACTAAGTGATCACAGAGAGGGCCTGTCAGTTGACGACAAGAATTTCTTGGACATAATGGAGAAATCTATCACTAAGAAAGACAATCATTATCAGATGGATCTGCCCTTAAAGCAGAGAGATGTGGCTATGCCTAACAACAAGGACCAAGCTGAAAGATTTCTTGAAAGACAAGGACAGAAGTTATCAAAGAACAAGGAAATCCATGAACAGTACACCACATTCATGAATGATCTGGAAAAGCAAGGCTATGCAGAGAAGGTTCCAGAAGCAGACTTGGACAGACATGATGGGAAGGTATGGTATATCCCTCACCATGGGGTGCATCATCCCCAAAAGCCAGGAAAGATTAGAGTAGTCTTCAATTGTCCTATCAGCTACAAAGGAAAGTCTCTTAATCAGGAACTCCTACAAGGACCAGATCTAACCAACAGATTGCTTGGTGTTCTCCTCAGATGGAGGAAAGAGAAAGTGGCTATAATGGCAGATATACAGTCTATGTTCTATCAGGTGAAAGTTACACCAGACCAATGCGACATGCTGCGTTACTTGTGGTGGCCTGAGGGGGATATCACCAAAGAGCCAGTAGCCTACAGAATGCTAGTCCATCCTTTTGGGGCTACATCTTCTCCCAGTTGTTCGAATTATGCCCTGAAAAGAACAGCAAAGGACAATGAAGGTTGTGCAAAGGAAGAAGTCCTAGATGCCATACAGAAAGACTTTTACGTTGATGATTTTCTGAAGTCAGTATCAACACCCCAAGAAGGCATTGATCTAGCTGAATCATTAAGACAAGTGTTGTCCAAGGGAGGCTTCAAGTTAACCAAATGGTCAAGCAACAGACGAGAGGTCTTGGATTCCATTCCAAAGGAGGAACATGCCGTTGAATTGAAGGATTTGGACTTACAAAGGGAAGTTCTTCCAACTGAACGAGCTCTTGGTGTGAGATGGGATCCAGAAAATGACCAGTTAGGCTTCAAATTGAAAGAAATGTCAAGAAAGGCTACTCGCCGAAACATCCTATCAGTAATGAGCTCAGTCTATGATCCCTTCGGGCTAGCAGCACCATTCGTTCTGAAGGCTAAGATAATTCTGCAAGAATTGTGCCAAGCTAAATTGGACTGGGACCAGTCGATCCCTGAAAAGCAGAAAATGGAATGGGAACATTGGATGAATGAGCTACAAAATCTTGACCAGGTGAAGACTGAAAGATGTCTAAAACCAAAGAACTTTGGTATAGTAACAAACAGACAGCTGCACCACTTTGCCGATGCTAGCATGGATGGCTATGGTGTTGTGACCTACTTGAGACAGACAGATGAGAATGAAGACGTTCATGTGGCATTTTTGACAGCCAAAGCCAGGGTTGCCCCACTGAAGCCTCACACTATTGTTAAGATGGAGTTAACTGCTGCAACACTCGCAGTAAAGCAAGACAGTATGATCAAGAGGGAAATGAATATGGAGTTGGATGAGACAGTATTTTGGACGGACAGTCAAACAGTTCTGAAATACATTGCCAACGAAACTGCCAGATATCCAGTATTTGTGACAAACAGACTGAGTATCATCCGAGATGGATCAGAGACAAATCAGTGGAAGTACATTCCTACCAAGTTAAACCCGGCAGATCATGCATCCAGGGGATTGGATGCCAGTGAACTAACCAAGAAGAAGGAATGGTTTGAAGGCCCAGAATTCCTAAAGCGGTCTGAAGAAATATGGCCATCTGAGGGTGTGAAAGCTCCAGCAAGAATGGAGAAAGCTGATGATACTATGTCAGGAGATTTGGATGAGACTCACATTCATGCCACAATGATAAACAAGGAGGATCCAATAAGTGCACTCCTGTCGCACTATTCTGATTGGGATAAGCTGAAACGAGGAGTTGCCTGGATATTGAAGTTCAAGAAAATGCTACAAGGAAAGGGGAAAGGAATAGATGGCAATTCCAGTGAAATGTTCAACCTGACAAATAAGGACATTGAAGATGCCGAAGTCGCAATTGTTAAACAATTGCAACTTGAATCATTCCCAGAGGAAATGAAACGACTGGCTGGTCACGGAGAAGAGAAAGGAGTACCAAAACGCTCTACCCTTAGTAACCTTGATCCAGAATTGAGCAATGGGTTACTTCAAGTAGGTGGAAGGTTGCAGAATGCCCAGATTCCAAGCAGTGCTAAACATCAATACATCCTACCAAAGAAGCATCATGTAACCACTCTTTTAATGCAATACATCCATAGGAGAGTTGGTCATCAGGGACAAAATCACATGGTAGCTGAATTACGACAGAAATTCTGGGTGGTAGGAGCAGGAGTTTTAGCACGAAACATAGCAAGGAAATGCATCATTTGTAGAAAGAACCAAGGAAAGGCTGGTCATCAGAAAATGGCAGAACTTCCAAGAAGTCGAGTTAAGAGTGACGAGCCGGCGTTCACCAGAGTTGGCATGGACTATTTTGGTCCTTTTGAAATAAAGTGTGGAAGAAGCATAAGGAAAAGATATGGCGTAATCTTCACATGCCTGTCCTGCAGAGGGGTGCACATTGAAGTTGCATCGAGTCTAGACACAAGCTCCTGTATTGAGGCTATTCGTCGCTTCATCAGCCGCCGAGGACCTATGAAAGAGATGTTCTCGGATAATGGTACAAATTTAGTAGGAGCTGAAAGGGAACTGAAGCAGGCATTAAAGGAGCTGAATCAAGACCAGCTGATCAACTTTCATGCAAACCATGGCATGAAATGGCATTTCAATCCTCCTGCTGCTTCCCATCAGGGGGGAGTATGGGAACGCCAAATTAGAACAGTCAGAAAGATATTGTGTGCAGTCATGAGAGAGCAGTATCTAAAGTCCTACCAGAACGAGGAGCAGCTCCATACATTTATGTGTGAAGTGGAGGCCGTCATAAATAGTAGGCCTCTTACCCGATGTTCAGACAACCCAAATGATCTGGATGTAATCTCACCAAACAGCTTGCTGACTATGAAGGGTTCAACGACGCTACCTCCAGGGATCTTCGACGACAAGGACATCTACGCAAAGAAGCGGTGGAAACAGATGCAGTACTTGGCAGACCTATTCTGGAAGAGGTGGGTGCGAGAGTACCTGCCTTCTCTACAACGCCGACAAAAGTGGCTGCAGCCAAGTCGTAACCTTCAGGTGGGGGACATTGTACTCGTCATAGACGAAACAGCGCACAGATGTTCCTGGTCCATGGCCCGAGTGCAAGAGGTTATGCCAGACAACAAGGGGTTCGTCCGCAGAGCGAAAGTGAAAACTGCAACAACATCGCTAGTAAGACCAGTAACCAAGTTGTGTATTCTACTGGAGCAGGAAATTTGAATGGAGTTTGTCTCAAATTTATGAAAGGATCTATATGTATAATATGTGAAAGTGCCTTTAAGTGGATGTGCTTTGAATCATTATTGGAGGAGGATATCAAGCAAATGAAGCAATTTGTGTTTGGATCAAGCGAACAAGTGGAATTCAGAGCGCCAGTGAAATTTTGTGTTTGTGTTAAAGTGAGAAGTAAAATATTAATAGCCCTTTGGCTAGTAATTGGTAATCATTTGTGATAATGAGCCAATACAGGATCAAATCATGTTTAATAGCGAATTTGGATCTGATCAACACATCTTTAATCGCGAATTTGCATTGGATCAACACATGTTTTATCGCGAATTTGGATTGGATCAACACATGTCAAGTCGCGAATTTACACAGGATGATTTTGTCAACACGCGAATTGCAAGAGAGCAAAGTTTTACGCGATTTCAAGAGAGGACGCTCCAATGAAAGGATGTCAATTTAAGACATTTAATTATGATAAGTCAGCACCGAATATTGTTTATGCTTTGCAAGAACGATAAAGGATATGAACATGAACTGGAACGAACTAGTGAACTTTCAAACTGTTTAAGTTGAACTCTGTGAAGTGCTATTCATGACTGAAATGTTTGTTTTGAAATTTGATGTTTTATACTCATACATGTACATGTATATATGTAAGTTTGTTGAGTTTCAATATTTCTTTGTGTTGTCACAATTGGGATGTTTAAATTGAGGATGATTGAACATACATGTACACAAATAATTAAAAGAGAATATTTTGTTAAAAATTTGTTCAAGGTAATGATTGAATTAGCCTCAGAGTTAAAATCAGATACATTTTGTTAATATAAAACATACCAGAAAGAGAGAACTCAAATAGGGTTAAAGGGAGAAAGTGTTTTGAAAACAGTGTATTTGTTGACATAGAAAGTTAGAAATTTCATTTTATTAGATGTTCAGAACATTAACATGAATGAAAAGATTTAAATATATGTGTCTGCACTCTGCAGTGTAGAGCATTATAAGGAAGTTCAGATTGTGTTATATTTAAATTGAGGATTAACATGTTTAAGTGAAGTAAGGAATGTTATTTAGTTTTATGTGCAAATGGCAAGGATATTTGCATGTGCTTAGTAGTCAATCCACAATGTGACTTCAGTCATGCAGGTAAACTTCGGACAGATTGATATATGCAAATAGAAAGAACAAGGTTAATGTTCAAGCGAAAGTACAAGTATTACATGTATGAAGATGGTATTATGCACAATGCTAAATATTTCCTTTTCTCTATTGTTTGAAAGTACATGTGCATCTACGTTATTTCAATGTTCCTTTTATGTTGATGTACATGTACATCAGTTCAGTTCAATTGAAGGTGTTCAGAAATTGTTTTATGTTTAAGTAAAAACAAAAGGAAAAATGTTAAAGGTAGTAAATACAGCCACTAATTATTCTTGTTTTGGAAGAACAATTCTTGTGTTTGGATTTCATATTACTGGTTTATTTCCAGAGTTATATTTTGAAAGGCAATTATAACGAAAACGGTGTTTTTGATAATTTAATTACCATAGGTATTACATTTTGACAAAAGTTTGAGAGCTATGAGTAAACATTGAAAATATTTTGATTTAAAGTTATCATTGATTCATGATTATTTCGTATTGGATGCTTTTGTTGAGTTGATACAGGAATGTTTATAGTAATCCAGGGATAAAGCTCGATTTTGCAGAATTTAGTGTATTCTGTGCATTCAGATAGTAGAAATTGGCAGAGTATAGAGATATAAGTGTTACATCTCATTGTGATTATGATCTGTTTTGGAAACAATTAGGTATTATATATAAATAGAAAGTGTTTGAATTTAATGTAGAAACTAGGTTATGAGACAATATACAGAAAATGGTTGTAAACATTTGATAATACATGTAGATAACAGTTGGTATTTTGTTAATTTACATCAGTGATGGACAATTAAGTTTTGGTTAAATTAATGTTAATCGTTGCACCCTCTAGCTGCAACTGGGGGGAGGAATGTAAGGATCAAGTTATAAGAAGCCAAATTTAGTTTTTGTTTTGAGGATACCGTAGATTGACTGGAATTGTTGTACAAACGTAGCTAGGCTTGTCACATGGAAACTACAGATATGATATGATGTGGGCACGGATTCAAGGAAGGAAAACTTTGTTTTACCTACTAAACTACTACTACTATTGCTACTTTGTACATTCCGGTGTATGGAAATGATTGGAGTTCAGTTGAGTGTTAATAAACAAAGAACCATGAAATTACCACATTGTCTCAAGGATCATATGTAGATATCTCTACATCTATGATTGATTTAGATCTAGATCTAATTTATTTCTAGTTTTTTTTTAATAAATGTGTTGATCTTACTTTCTTAGTCTTACCTTTAATCATGACAACAGGATCATCCATCATAAACTTGTAAATCAATGGCTATGCAACACGCCAACAGGTCATAGAAAAACTTGAAATTGAAACTCCAACTTGAACAATGAACATCTAGTCTACGTAGAACTTGAAGTACTAGGAACCCGAACCAGTCCTAACCAACAAAGTGCAACTTCCAAACAGTCTAGTCAAACTCAAAGCCAAACATGTAGATCTAGGCCTACACAAAGTCTTGTCCTGAACATTAGGACTAGGGTCTATTAATGTTCACCACACATAACACAATCGTGGATTTGAAAAGTATTGAAGTCGTTGAGGTCGTGGTGTACCTTTTCCTGCGAAAGCGACAAAGAAAGTTGTTGATGGGAATTCACAGGAACATCTACATTATCTGAGTCACGATCCGGAACTACTATTTCAAGCGGCTGTCTGGTCGTGTGCATGGAATAGGCGCGATTAGGCCTGCTTGGACCTGGTCCAGGACCAGGATCTGGAACCGATTGAGTTGCACTAGGCAAAGTGATGTTTCTTTTCTCTTAGAGATGACTTCCAAGATGTGAGGACATTTGTTTCTTCCGCTCGTGGCTAGTGTTACAGTCATTCTTGAGTGACTGCTTACTGTGGTGACCACTCACTGAATGAATGTTTCGAGATTCGAAACCGGCTCTATCCATAGTCGTGATGTATGTTGCTCATAATCAGTGGTTTGTATACAACTTTGAGCATCCAGCTTTCTGGGAAATTCGTTTCATCTTATTTCCCATAGTGTTTTTTGCCAACTGGAACATTGCAGTACCAGTTGTCACCATCTTCTGGTTTCTTTGCTTTTGGTTTCTGCCCTAGAAAAGGGCGATCTTTGTTCAAATTTTGATAGGTACCGCAAGAAACTCTCAACTGGACACTTTGAACTTCCAGGTATTTCGTAGATCATGACTCCGCTGTTCGACACCTCATCATCATCCTCACGATTATTCTTTGTCAGTCTTTTACTGATTTCCCGAAGCCCGTCTTCATCTGTCTTAAGTCGAAAATCGTCTTGTTTAAGTTCTCAAAGATTTTAGCGTCCGCGGTTACAGAAGTAAGTCATGAAATCGACGAACGCTTTGTTCTGAAATCCAGCTGGCGCGCGTGTCGCAATCGAGCTGCGACGAGTTTTGAATGATTTGCATGTCACTAGCGCTAGCTGAGATCGCGGGTACGGTTTGTGCTTGATGGAGCCTTTGCCATCCTTCTTGAGCTTCACTAAGACGGCTTTAAACCCCCCCCCCCCCTCCCCCCCCCCCCCCCCACTCCGGGGTCGGAATGACCGCATGCGTGTTACCAAAATGTCCGGTAAAGGGGTACACTGTAAAAAAATAATAGTCGAAATAACTCAATAAAATTGAGGAAAAGAATTGCCTTATTTTTATTAAGTAAATATTACCTACGGCATCTTAAGTAGAATTTACTTATTTTGCTGAATAAATTTTTACTCAGTTAAATCAAGTTACATTAACGTAAATAATTTAAGTATTGTAATCATTTTAGATAATTAAAAAAAAGCTATGATAGGATTACATATTGCACGATTTGGTACCCATCTAATCTAACAAGTAACATCCACTAATCATTCACTACTTCTATTTAAGATTAATCACTGATCACTAACACTACTTCTATTTAAGATTTAACCGTATATATGTATCTACCACCATCACAAACTATTACATACGCTTCAATTCGACACATATTGAAAGGCTCCAAATTTTATATATACTTGATCGTAGCATCTTAAAAGGAAAATTGGTTGACAATTTCCTGAAATATCAAGTTTTTATTTGTTTTGAACTGGGTAACAATTAAAAATTGTCTTGTCTTTGCTTAGCCATGTTAAATGAATTAGTAAATGTTTTAAAGTCCTTAAATTTTCATTCAACCACAAAAAAGAATTGTTTTATTTAAAAAAGAGTTTAATTTGGTCTTAATGAATATTCATAAATTATGTAAATATTTCTATTACGCACTGCATCGGTCCTTACTTTAAAAAGATAAGAATAATCAACATAAATTGTTTGAGTATTACGTATAATTTCTGATTTTGAGTTAAAATTACTAAATTAATACAAGCTGAAATTACTTAAAGTTCTTATGTATTTGATTTTACTTAAATATTCCACGTATGTTCTACTAAATTGAAAGTTTGAGTTAGCAAGACTTAAATTTAGTGCGTAAGTGGCAAAACTAATGTTTACAAGTAAATTCTACATGGAAAAAATACGTAAAAATTACCAATGAACAAATTATTTTTTACAGTGTACTTTTCGTGCGACAAAGTCCGGCCCGAGAATTGTAAAAAAAAGGGGGTGTATTTGCCTTTTCACCGGAGATTTCTTTAAAAAGGGGGTGTTTTTTCTTTCTTTTCTCTCATCTCTTTGGACTCCTGAGAAATTATTCCGAATTTAGGGGGGTACATTGAGCATTTTTTCCGAATTTAGGGGGGTCTCCAAGGCAGGAAAAGCCCGCGAAAAGCCCGCGAAAGGGGTGTTCGGAAATGTTGGCAGTCCTCAGATAGGGGGTGCTTTCAAAAAGAGGGAACAAGCATGTACGCGTACCCTAAATAACACTGAGTTGGGGGGGGGGGCGGGCTATAAACATTCTCACACTTTGTGAGAATGTTGCCCTGTCACGGATGTCAAAGTTATGCAAGTCCAAAAAGTGTCTCTGTACACCATACCTGATCACATGCATGGATTTCTTGCTATACCAGGATCCATCTTCTCGACGGAGACTTGAATAGAAATGCACAAAACGTCATCCATTACGTCGAAGCCTGTCGGTTGTGATTTCACCTAATTCAATTTGTTTCAGGCTAAAAAATGCTTCAAATTTCGCAAAGCCAAACTCTATGCTCTTCTTGCAGCAGAATCAGTCCCATCCAATAGCTCTTGCATTTCTTCAGTCAAAAGCATTTCAAACACAGCCGTTTTAAATTCCGCGGCAGCCATTTTCGCGAGTAAAAGTAAACCGATAAATTTCAATGGTTACGATCGCAAAACATGATCGCCAATGACCGGTCATTACATTGGCAAGAAATTCATATCGGGATAAAAAGATCTAATGCGGGAGAAGAACAACTGTTAAATCACATTATTCTTTTAACAAAACATATGATTTTTAAATATAGTTCAACTAAAAATAGACCCCCAATTCCTCAAGAAATTAAAAAAAGAATTATAGAAAATAAGCAAGAAGAAAAGGAATTAGCGGGGGAGAGAGGCACTTTAACACTTCAATTCAAAAAATGGGACAACTTCCATAGTTAAGGACGGCGAGGCAAATACTTCTTTCTCAGACTGAGACATTTTTTTAAAAAATTTTAAAATATATAATTTGGTCTTAAGGAAAAGGAAGAGACAGGATTTCCAACAAATATGTAGATGTGAATGCTCGGGAAGGGAGGGGGGATTTGTTGAGCTTTGGAATGAAGGGGGGAGGGGGATATGTCAGTTTGTATGTGTGTCTGAGCAGGCGCGTACACAGGGGGGGTGTTTGGGGGGTTAAACCCCCCCCCCCTTTGGTAATTTTTTTGTGTGTAAACCCCCCCCCCCTAAATTCCTCTAAACCCCCCCCCCCCCCCCTTTGGGATTTGTTTTGTTTTGTTTTGTTTTTTTAATTTAAAAAAAAAAAAAAAAAAAAAAAATTCCCATGGTTGACCTAAAAAAGCTGACCTTACCCCCCCCCCCCCCCCCCAACGGAGCAAATTAGATCTAATTTATTTCTAGTTTTTTTTAATAAATGTGTTGATCTTACTTTCTTAGTCTTACCTTTAATCATGACAACAGGATCATCCATCATAAACTTGTAAATCAATGGCTATGCAACACGCCAACAGGTCATAGAAAAACTTGAAATTGAAACTCCAACTTGAACAATGAACATCTAGTCTACGTAGAACTTGAAGTACTAGGAACCCGAACCAGTCCTAACCAACAAAGTGCAACTTCCAAACAGTCTAGTCAAACTCAAAGCCAAACATGTAGATCTAGGCCTACACAAAGTCTTGTCCTGAACATTAGGACTAGGGTCTATTAATGTTCACCACACATAACACAATCGTGGATTTGAAAAGTATTGAAGTCGTTGAGGTCGTGGTGTACCTTTTCCTGCGAAAGCGACAAAGAAAGTTGTTGATGGGAATTCACAGGAACATCTACATTATCTGAGTCACGATCCGGAACTACTATTTCAAGCGGCTGTCTGGTCGTGTGCATGGAATAGGCGCGATTAGGCCTGCTTGGACCTGGTCCAGGACCAGGATCTGGAACCGATTGAGTTGCACTAGGCAAAGTGATGTTTCTTTTCTCTTAGAGATGACTTCCAAGATGTGAGGACATTTGTTTCTTCCGCTCGTGGCTAGTGTTACAGTCATTCTTGAGTGACTGCTTACTGTGGTGACCACTCACTGAATGAATGTTTCGAGATTCGAAACCGGCTCTATCCATAGTCGTGATGTATGTTGCTCATAATCAGTGGTTTGTATACAACTTTGAGCATCCAGCTTTCTGGGAAATTCGTTTCATCTTATTTCCCATAGTGTTTTTGCCAACTGGAACATTGCAGTACCAGTTGTCACCATCTTCTGGTTTCTTTGCTTTTGGTTTCTGCCCTAGAAAAGGGCGATCTTTGTTCAAATTTTGATAGGTACCGCAAGAAACTCTCAACTGGACACTTTGAACTTCCAGGTATTTCGTAGATCATGACTCCGCTGTTCGACACCTCATCATCATCCTCACGATTATTCTTTGTCAGTCTTTTACTGATTTCCCGAAGCCCGTCTTCATCTGTCTTAAGTCGAAAATCGTCTTGTTTAAGTTCTCAAAGATTTTAGCGTCCGCGGTTACAGAAGTAAGTCATGAAATCGACGAACGCTTTGTTCTGAAATCCAGCTGGCGCGCGTGTCGCAATCGAGCTGCGACGAGTTTTGAATGATTTGCATGTCACTAGCGCTAGCTGAGATCGCGGGTACGGTTTGTGCTTGATGGAGCCTTTGCCATCCTTCTTGAGCTTCACTAAGACGGCTTTAACCCCCCCCCCCCCCCCCCCCCCCCCCACTCCGGGGTCGGAATGACCGCATGCGTGTTACCAAAATGTCCGGTAAAGGGGTACACTGTAAAAAAATAATAGTCGAAATAACTCAATAAAATTGAGGAAAAGAATTGCCTTATTTTTATTAAGTAAATATTACCTACGGCATCTTAAGTAGAATTTACTTATTTTGCTGAATAAATTTTTACTCAGTTAAATCAAGTTACATTAACGTAAATAATTTAAGTATTGTAATCATTTTAGATAATTAAAAAAAAGCTATGATAGGATTACATATTGCACGATTTGGTACCCATCTAATCTAACAAGTAACATCCACTAATCATTCACTACTTCTATTTAAGATTAATCACTGATCACTAACACTACTTCTATTTAAGATTTAACCGTATATATGTATCTACCACCATCACAAACTATTACATACGCTTCAATTCGACACATATTGAAAGGCTCCAAATTTTATATATACTTGATCGTAGCATCTTAAAAGGAAAATTGGTTGACAATTTCCTGAAATATCAAGTTTTTATTTGTTTTGAACTGGGTAACAATTAAAAATTGTCTTGTCTTTGCTTAGCCATGTTAAATGAATTAGTAAATGTTTTAAAGTCCTTAAATTTTCATTCAACCACAAAAAAGAATTGTTTTATTTAAAAAAGAGTTTAATTTGGTCTTAATGAATATTCATAAATTATGTAAATATTTCTATTACGCACTGCATCGGTCCTTACTTTAAAAAGATAAGAATAATCAACATAAATTGTTTGAGTATTACGTATAATTTCTGATTTTGAGTTAAAATTACTAAATTAATACAAGCTGAAATTACTTAAAGTTCTTATGTATTTGATTTTACTTAAATATTCCACGTATGTTCTACTAAATTGAAAGTTTGAGTTAGCAAGACTTAAATTTAGTGCGTAAGTGGCAAAACTAATGTTTACAAGTAAATTCTACATGGAAAAAATACGTAAAAATTACCAATGAACAAATTATTTTTTACAGTGTACTTTTCGTGCGACAAAGTCCGGCCCGAGAATTGTAAAAAAAAGGGGGTGTATTTGCCTTTTCACCGGAGATTTCTTTAAAAAGGGGTGTTTTTTCTTTCTTTTCTCTCATCTCTTTGGACTCCTGAGAAATTATTCCGAATTTAGGGGGGTACATTGAGCATTTTTCCGAATTTAGGGGGGTCTCCAAGGCAGGAAAAGCCCGCGAAAAGCCCGCGAAAGGGGTGTTCGGAAATGTTGGCAGTCCTCAGATAGGGGGTGCTTTCAAAAAGAGGGAACAAGCATGTACGCGTACCCTAAATAACACTGAGTTGGGGGGGGGGGGCGGGCTATAAACATTCTCACACTTTGTGAGAATGTTGCCCTGTCACGGATGTCAAAGTTATGCAAGTCCAAAAAGTGTCTCTGTACACCATACCTGATCACATGCATGGATTTCTTGCTATACCAGGATCCATCTTCTCGACGGAGACTTGAATAGAAATGCACAAAACGTCATCCATTACGTCGAAGCCTGTCGGTTGTGATTTCACCTAATTCAATTTGTTTCAGGCTAAAAAATGCTTCAAATTTCGCAAAGCCAAACTCTATGCTCTTCTTGCAGCAGAATCAGTCCCATCCAATAGCTCTTGCATTTCTTCAGTCAAAAGCATTTCAAACACAGCCGTTTTAAATTCCGCGGCAGCCATTTTCGCGAGTAAAAGTAAACCGATAAATTTCAATGGTTACGATCGCAAAACATGATCGCCAATGACCGGTCATTACATTGGCAAGAAATTCATATCGGGATAAAAAGATCTAATGCGGGAGAAGAACAACTGTTAAATCACATTATTCTTTTAACAAAACATATGATTTTTAAATATAGTTCAACTAAAAATAGACCCCCAATTCCTCAAGAAATTAAAAAAAGAATTATAGAAAATAAGCAAGAAGAAAAGGAATTAGCGGGGAGAGAGGCACTTTAACACTTCAATTCAAAAAATGGGACAACTTCCATAGTTAAGGACGGCGAGGCAAATACTTCTTTCTCAGACTGAGACATTTTTTAAAAAATTTTTAAAATATATAATTTGGTCTTAAGGAAAAGGAAGAGACAGGATTTCCAACAAATATGTAGATGTGAATGCTCGGGAAGGGAGGGGGGATTTGTTGAGCTTTGGAATGAAGGGGGGAGGGGGATATGTCAGTTTGTATGTGTGTCTGAGCAGGCGCGTACACAGGGGGGGTGTTTGGGGGGTTAAACCCCCCCCCTTTGGTAATTTTTTTGTGTGTAAACCCCCCCCCCCCCTAAATTCCTCTAAACCCCCCCCCCCCTTTGGGATTTGTTTTGTTTTGTTTTGTTTTTTTAATTTAAAAAAAAAAAAAAAAAAAAAAAATTCCCATGGTTGACCTAAAAAAGCTGACCTTACCCCCCCCCCCCCCCCCCAACGGAGCAAAATGTCAAATTTTCAAATTTCGAGACAAAAAAAAAAAAAAAAATGTGTCCTCTTACCCCCCCCCCCCCCCCCCCGCTTATTCAGCTGTCGGCTGAGTCGTTGCGATTTTTTGGGGACCAAAAAAAAAAAAAAAGTGACCTCTTACCCCCCCCCCCCCCCCCCGCTTATTCAGCGGCTGGCTGAGTCGTTGAGAAATTTTCGGCCCGATTTATAAATGTTAAACCCCCCCCCCCCCCTTGAAAAAATCCTGCGTACGCGCCTGTGTCTGAGTATGTGAGCGTGTGTGGTGTGTCTAAATGTTTAAATTTATGCTTGGCAACATTCATGTTTAAATTCAGCACCAAAAAATAGGCATAGTTCCTGTAGGTTTTTAGCTGGGGCGAAAATGTGGGTTGTTAAGCAAATATTTCTGCCGATTTTGCGTTTTTGGTTTGCCTGTAGATTCGAAGCTGAGAAAAAAAGCGTTGGGGGGTATTGCGTTGATAGCAAACGTTTCAAGGCTGAATTCACAGACTTTTTTTCTCACAGTGTATGACACATTCTAAATCAATAATGTACGAAATGGTGTCGAGCTCTATTCGACCCAACTCCTGGATAGGCATTTGTGTAAAAAGTTTCAAACAAAAGGGTATTATTATGTAGTTGACATAAAGTGAAAATCCAGCTTTTTCAATGAGGACATGTTTTATGTAATAGTTCCTTAAGTTTAGTCAAGGCACAATATAGGGTTTATCCAATTGCTCCTAACATAAACTGTTCAGTGGCGGATCCAGGGGGGCACAGGGGGCACGTGCCCCCCCCCCCCCCGGCCAAAAAAAATATGTTAAAATCAGCCCTAAATTCGCCCAAAATGTACTGAAAATCAGGGACGTGCCCCCCCCCCCCCCGGCCAAAAATATAATTATAATTTTTTTTTTTTTTTATAAAAAAAAAGAAAAAAAAAAGAAAATGCCAATGGCTGACCCCAAAAGGTGACCTTACCCCCCCCCCCCTTATTCAGCGGCTGGCTGAGTCGTTGCGATTTTTTTTAGATTAAAAGAAATATATATATATATATGTTCTCTTTCACACACGGTGCCCCCCCCCCCCAGTGTGCCCCCCCCCCCCCGGCAAGAAATTCCTGGATCCGCGCCTGCTGTTAACAAGGTATATATCAGTATAGATGTAAGAGGTAGATGTTAGCTGAAATTCCTGAGAAACGCACATCTCCCTAGTAATACCTATTCAAAAATACATTATGGTGATCATAATTATCTGCGTCCTTGATGTAGAAAAATTGAGATAGGATTAAATGATAGAAGACAAACGGGAAAAGATTCAGGGAGTAATATGTGAGTACCCCCCCCCCCCCCACCCAGGTCCAGTACAGCGTTTTTGTTGCAGCCGGGGTGCCGCAAAAAAATCGTAACTTTCTTGTTTTTTGTTCCATTTTGTCCTAACTTTCACTAGTCTTATTTCTTTTCTAGTAGTTTTCTAAGAAGGTTGGAATTTCAGATTCCGTGATGATTTTGCTGAACAACTTTATTTTTTGTGACGATTTACATTTTTCCTAATTTTTTTCAGTGAAGTTATGCTCAGTGAAATTCAATGAAGTGCTAGAGTTGATTGAAACAGGTGCCACCAGAACGAAAATAGCAGAAACATTTATGGAGGCACTGGACTTAAAGGAAGACAAAAGGGGTCTCTATCGTGCTGTAATCGATGCTTTGTATCGATCAGGTAAGAAACAATCAAAGGTCAGACGAGATGAGTATTGAAAGAAAGAAAGCAAGGGAGATAGACAGAGAGAGAGAGAGAGAGAGAGAGTGACAGAGAGTGACAGAGAGAGAGAGAGAGAGAGAGAGATTTTAATAGCGCTTGCCAAGATCGGGATATAATTTGAACTGCTAATATGAAAACGTTTTCTCTACGTCACCTTCAGGCCTCCAATCTCCGTTATTTCTATCCCGATAGCCCCTATATGAAAACCCACACCCGCATGTATTTGTGTATCTTCCTATTCTTCTTCCAACCGTCTCCTTCTCCTTCTTTCGTTTTCTTCTTCTTTTCTTTTTTACTATTCCTATTCATCCTAGATTTCTAGATCATTGCCTTTTTCTTGATGTCATATAAATACATAACTGGTAAACCGAGGCGGACTGGCAAAGGGATATAATCGATTATGGATATGGCTGGTTGATATTTTTTTAAGAAAGGGAAAGAGAGAGAGAGAAAGGAAGAAAGGAACGCATGATCTTATGATATAGTGGGCTGGTCGCACGTTACGTCTGGCCCTGCTGATGAACGTTCTTTATTTTTTTTCTCTTTCGTTTTTCTCCCGTCGTACAGATAACGGTGCAATAGCTGAACATCTGGAAGGAACCTCTAAATTCGACACCAAGAAAAGGGAACATTATTGCTCGTTTCTTAAGGTCTACGCCGAGCGATTGGAGGATATGGAGCCTCTAAGCCTTCTTCCCTCTTTATCAAAATATCTTTCTACACGAGACCGAGAGATGATACGGAAAAGGGTACGGGAAAATCGTTTCAATTTGCTTTAATACTATACTTTCTCTTCCTAAAAACTGAGCCTTATTTATTCCTTTTGTTCTACAATGTCTTTCTACCCACAGAACATTACTTTCCCACTCTTCACTTTGTTGTTACACAATGTTTACTTATAGCAGATTTACAAGTGTTTTTTCTCAAATTCACTAAAGGGGTAGGCCTTTATTAACCTATTTGCTACTGAATTCTCTCTTTCCCATAGGTATAATACATGGACCACACGGTTCCAGTAGGCAATGGGTTAATAGTGATTTAAATTGATTCAATGGGAATCAAACACTGAGTTCGTTTTGAATGTAAGATATTTGATAGATTTAAAGTCTGAAGCATAGGATTCATGATTTGATTTGCTACTTTTCGCTGTCATAAATGTTTCCCATCAGATTTAATTCCATGCACGTAATATTATCAAGAAAACGTTTTCTGTCATATAATATATCATGAGCAGGTTGACCGTGAGGGAAATTCTGCTGGCGCCTCAGCACTTCTCCTAAGACTGGATCATAAGACAGAGGACTGTTTTGAAGCGTTCATCAAGGCCCTAAACAGGAATGGCTCACCCAAGCTCGCCAAGGAGATGGAGGCAATGAAAAATTTCGCTCTGGGAATCGATGAAGATGACAAAGTTGACGATGGTGAGAATAAATTAAGTCAATCAATAATGATAATGATAATGAATTACATTTATAAAACGCTTAATGCAGCGTTTCTAAGCGCTGAACAAAAACAAGGTACAACACAAAGTATGCACACAGCAATAATAGTACATAATTCTAAAAATAACAATTACATATAATTGGCAACTTACTTTAAACAAAACTGCCCTATAAACTATTAAACAAAAATACTTCAAACTTCCCTTTAACTACTTTACGGATGGGGACTGACGGGGATTGACAAATTGGTAAACTATTCCATTCAATATAGAGTAAATGCCCGTCTGGCATTCAGCAGGCGTAGGTAACCATTACAAGAAAATGTGTCCGTGCTTGTGAGCGTGTACGTGTGTGTCATGCGGGATCCAGCCGGCGGCAAGGGGGGGGGGGGGGGCACTTCGTGGGAAATATTAAGCGGCGAATCGGCCTCCCGGTGAATAAGGGGGGGGGGGGGGGGGTAAGAGCACTTTTTTGCATTATGTGAGGAAAAATTTACCGGCGACTCAGCCAGCAAGCAAATATGCGGGGGGGGGGGGGGGGGGGGAGGTGAGAGTGCACAAAACAAACAAATTGGCGAGAAAAAAAATCAAATGTAAAAAATATATACATTTTTTTGTAATAATTATTTTTGCCAGGGGGGGGGGGGGCGCTTTAGTTTTTTTTGTTTAAGATTAAATTCAAATTTCCATTTAAATTGTTTACCTGTTTTAGGGGCTGGGGGGGGGGGGGGGAACCGGGCCCGTCGGCCTCCATTGTAGATCCGCGCATGTGTGTCTGTGAGTACGTGTGTGTGTGTATGAGGGGGCATAATCACCGGTAAACATAGGGAATCGATACTTGCTATAGGTATCTGTATAAATGCAGATTGACAGAAACAAGATGGGGGAAACCACTAAGAGTAAAAAATGTAACTAGAAATGCAATCGTGTCAGAACGATGTGCGTGCAATGACGCCGTGTTTCTACGTGTCAAACGAAAGAGCTTCTCTCGGACTATCCAGAGCAATTTGCACGAAGTCTGTAGCTTCTGTGATATTGGAGATAGGTAGGGCGAAAGAAAGGCATCAACAGTGACCTTGATGGGATGGTACTATGCCTACGAAGTTTGAAAGAAATTGGGATAGGGGAAAGAACCTAGAAAGGGCTCGCAAGCACTGCGTGCACAAACCAATGGGATTTGGTGCATGTTTGACATTGCAATCAAGTTCGTTGTGGGGGCCAAAAGCGTGAACCCGATATGCCCCATAGACAATGCGTGTAATGAATGGGCGGAAAACGTGCAGGATCTGTATTATGGTCGGAGTTAAATTGTTTTTTCTCTCTCTCTTTACGTCTCTTTATGGGCCGTATTTGGTATCATTAGAAAGAGAATTTCATGGTTGTTATTGTAAACTACTCTCTTTTTTTCTATGATAATCCTATCGAAACACGTGATGTAAAATAGATGTATAGGACAAAATGGCGTCTTAAATGGCCCCCTTGACCAATTTCAAAAATCCGGCCAAGAGGTGCCCTGCGTATTGGAACTCGGCATGTCACTGCAAATTTTCAAGGAAAAAAAGGGACGTTTAAGGGGCGAAAAGCAGTCTGAAAAAATGACGTCATAGCCGAAACGTGTTAGGTTCGGGCGGAAACTCGGCGGAATTCGTGTAGTGATCTTTGTTCAAATGCGATTTACTCACAATTTTCTGTGTGAACATATATAATACTTGGTATCATCCGAAAGGACTCTTCATTGCGGTCAGTTTGACACCATTGTTAACTGCGCGCAATGTATTGCGCGCATTGAACGCGCTATTACGTAATCCATAGTAAATTCATCATTTTTGGCGACAACTTTGCGCTGACATATTCGAATTTTACCAAACTTGGTAAACAGTTGTCACGTATATGGATACATATGTCTGCAAAGTTTCATTGATGTAGGTATAACGATCGCCATTTTAGAGCAAGTTGAAGTTATTTCTCAATTTTCTTGAAAATGGCGAATTTGGAGGGCAATTTTCTCAAATTTGGTCAGTGATAGGGTATATAATTTTGTATATGGCTGGAAAGGGCATATCTTCAAGTATCTAAATCAAAAAAAGGGTACGGGTTTGCCAAGCCATTATGGAGATACGGCCACAGACAGAAAGCCAATTCCCAGAACTTTAGAGGGCGCTATTTATGTTGTGCAAAGCCATTGGAGCGTGAAATTTGGCATGGCTATGTGCAATTATGAGATAAAGATACTGTGAGATTTAAATACAAAACGGAATTTATATGAGAAAGTTATGGCAGTTTTAGATTATTTAGGGGTCCATTTTTCAAGAACTTGAGAGATTTTTGACGGAGTCGGTTTTAGATTTGAATTTCGAGTATGAAGATGGCATTTTGAAGGTCAAGTCATGTGTCGCAGATGAAAGAACATCTCTCAGACTATCTAGAGGAATTTGTTAGAAGTTTGTAGGATCTGTGATAGTGGAGATAGGAAGGAAGAAAGAAAGGCCTTAAAATGGACCAGAAACGGATAAAATTGCGCCTGGACGGTCATGCATGAGTGATTTCGAAAATCGAAAAAGTAGGTGACCTTGATGAGATGCTAGAGATGATGCCTACGAAATTTGAAAGGGAAAGGACATGAGGAAAGCACCTAACTAGGAATAACAAGCATCATGTGCAAAACGAATGCGATTTTCTGACGAGGAATATAAGGAGGAAAATATTAATGGGGCAGAATGTGAACGAAAACAAGGCAATGACGAAGGTTCGTCATTGCAATGACGAACCTTCGTCATTGCCTTGTTTTCGTTCACATTCTGCCCCATTAATATTCTCCTTAGTATATTCCTTATCGTCCGGAAATCACATTCGTTTTGCACGTAGTGCTTGTTATTCCCAGTTAGGTGCCTTCATCATATCCATTTCCTTTCAAATTTCGTAGGCATCATCTCTAGCATCTCATCAAGGTCACCTACTTTTTCGATTTTCGAAATCACTCATGCATGACCGTCCAGGCGCCATTTTGTCCGTTTCTGGTCCATTTTAAGGCCTTTATATCTTCCTTCCTATCTCAAATATCCTAGATCCTACAAACTTCTAACAAATTCCTCTAGATAGTCTGAGAGATGTTCTTTCATCTGCGACGCATGACTTGACCTTCAAAATGCCATCTTCATACTCGAAATTCAAATCTAAAACCGACTCCGTCAAAAATCTCTCAAGTTCTTGAAAAATGGACCCCTAAATAATCTAAAACTGCCATAACTTTCTCATATAAATTCCGTTTTGTATTTAAATCTCACAGTATCTTTATCTCATAATTGCACATGGCCATGCCAAATTTCACGCTCCAATGGCTTTGCACAACATAAATAGCGCCCTCTAAAGTTCTGGGAATTGGCTTTCTGTCTGTGGCCGTATCTCCATAATGGCTTGGCAAACCCGTACCCTTTTTTGGATTTAGATACTTGAAGATATGCCCTTTCCAGCCATATACAAAATTATATACCCTATCACTGACCAAATTTGAGAAAATTGCCCTCCAAATTCGCCATTTTCAAGAAAATTGAGAAATAACTTCAACTTGCTCTAAAATGGCGATCGTTATACCTACATCAATGAAACTTTGCAGACATATGTATTCATATACGTGACAACTGTTTACCAAGTTTGGTAAAATTCGAATATGTCAGCGCAAAGTTATCGCCAAAAATGATGAATTTACTATGGATTACGTAATAGCGCGTTCAATGCGCGCAATACATTGCGCGCAGTTAACAATAGTGTCAAACTGACCGCAATGAAGTGCCCTTTCGGATGATACCAAGTATTATATATGTTCACACAGAAAATTGTGAGTAAATCGCATTTGAACAAAGATCACTACACGAATTCCGCCGAGTTTCCGCCCGAACCTAACACGTTTCGGCTATGACGTCATTTTTTCAGACTGCTTTTCGCCCCTTAAACGTCCATTTTTTTCCTTGAAAATTTGCAGTGACATGCCGAGTTCCAATACGCAGGGCACCTTTTGGCCGGATTTTTAAAATTGGTCAAGGGGGCCATTTAAGACGCCATTTTGTCCTATACATCTATTTTACATCACGTGTTTCGATAGGATTATCATAGAAAAAAAGAGAGTGGTTTACAATAACAACCATGAAATTTTCTTTCTAATGATACCAAATACGGCCCATAAAGAGACGTAAAGAGAGAGAGAGAAAAAACAATTTAACTCCGGCCATAATACAGATCCTGCACGTTTTCCGCCCATTCATTACACGCATTGTCTATGGGGCATATCGGGTTCACGCTTTTGGCCCCCAGAACGAACTTGATTGCAATGTCAAACATGCACCAAATCCCATTGGTTTGTGCACGCAGTGCTTGCGAGCCCTTTCTAGGTTCTTTCCCCTATCCCAATTTCTTTCAAACTTCGTAGGCATAGTACCATCCCATCAAGGTCACTGTTGATGCCTTTCTTTCGCCCTACCTATCTCCAATATCACAGAAGCTACAGACTTCGTGCAAATTGCTCTGGATAGTCCGAGAGAAGCTCTTTCGTTTGACACGTAGAAACACGGCGTCATTGCACGCACATCGTTGTGACACGATTGCATTTCTAGTTGCAATTAATAACGTGAACGAAAACAAGGCAATGACGAAGGGTCGTCATTGCAATAAGTATATTAATGGGGCAGAATGTGAACGAAAACAAGGCAATGACGAAGGTCGTCATTGCAGCTAGAAATGCAATCGTGTCACAACGATGTGCGTGCAATGACGCCGTGTTTCTACGTGTCGAACGAAAGAGCTTCTCTCGGACTATCCAGAGCAATTTGTACGAAGTCTTTAGCTTCTGTAATATTGGAGACAGGTAGGGCGAAAGAAAGGCCTCAATAGTGACCTTGATGGGATGGTAGTGACTATGCCTACGCTGTTTGAAAGAAATTGGGATAGGGGAAAGAACCTAGAAAGGGCTCGCAAGCACTGCGTGCAAAAACAAATGGGATTAGTTGCATGTTCGTCATTGCAATCAAGATCGTTCTAGGGGTCAAAAGCCGCTGCGTGAACCCGATTTGCCCCATAGACAATGCGTGTAATGCATGGGCGGAAAACGTAGAGGATCTGTATTATGACCGGAGTTAAATTGTTTTTTCTCTCTCTCTTTATGTCTCTTTATGGGCCGTATATTATGGTATCATTGGAAAGAGAATTTCATGGTCGTTAATGTAAACTACTCTTTTTTTTTTCTATGATAATCCTATCGAAACATGTGATGTAAAATAGATTTAAAGGACAAAATGGCGTCTTAAATGGCCCCCTTGACCAATTTCGAAAATCCGGCCACGAGGTGCCCTGCGTATTGCATCTCGGAATGTCATTGCAAATTTTCAAGGAAAAAAAAGGATGTTTAGGGGGCGAAAAGTAGTCTGAAAAAAATGACGTCATGGCCGATAAGTGTTATAATCGGGCGGAATTCGTATAGTGACCCTTGTTCAAATGTGATTTACTCACAATTTTCTGTGTAAACATATACCATACTTGGTATCATTCGAAAGGGCACTTCATTGCGGTCAGTTTGACACCATTGTCATCTGCACGCAATGTACTGCACGCATTAAAGGCGCTATTACGTAATGCATAGCAAATTCATCATTTTTGGCGATAACTTTGCGGTGACGTTATTAAAATTTCCCAAATTTAGCAGAAAGTTGTCACGTATATGGATACATGTGTCTGCCAAGTTTCAACGACGTAGGTATAAAGATCGCCATTTTAGAGCAAGTTGAAGTTATTTCGGAATTTTCTTGAAAATGGCGAATTTGGAGGGCAATTGTCTCAAATTTGGTCAGTGATAGGGTATATAATTTTGTATATGGCTGGAAAGGGCATATCTTCAAGTATCTAAATCCAAAAAAGGGTACGGGTTTGCCAAGCCATTATGGAGATACGGCCACAGAGAGAAAGCCAATTCCCAGAACTTTAGAGGGCGCTATTTATGTTTTGCAAAGCCATTGGAGCGTAAAATGTGGCATGGAAATGTGCAATTATGAAATAAAGATACTGCGAGAAGATGAGACGGAACGGAATTGGTTAAAGAAAGTTATTGCAATTTTTAGATTTGTAGGGGTCCATTTTTCAAGAATTTGAGAGATTGTTGACGGAGTCGGTTTCAGATTTGAATTTTGACTATGAAGATGGCATTTTGAAGGAAAGGTTATACGTCGCAGATTAAAGAACATCTCTTAGACTATCTAGAGAAATGACGGAGTCGGTTTCAGATTTGAATTTTGACTATGAAGATGGCATTTTGAAGGAAGGGTTATACGTCGCAGATTAAAGAACATCTCTTAGACTATCTAGAGAAATTTGTTAGAAGTTTGTAGGATCTAGGATAATGGAGATAGGAAGGAAGATAGAAAGGCCTTAAAATGGACCAGAAACGGACAAAATGGCGCCTGGACGTTTACGCATGAGTGATTTCAGAAAACGAAAAAGTAGGTGACCTAGATTGGATATCAGAGATTACGCCTACGAAGTTTGAAAGGAATCGAGCAAGAGGAAAGGACCTGGATAGGAATAACAAGCACTACGTGCAAAGCGAATGTGATTCCGGACGACAAGAAGAAGAAGTAAGCATATTAATAATGTGAACGAAAACAAGGCAATGACGAAGGTCGTCATTGCAATAAGCCTATTGACAGAGTAACCTCACGGGCATAGTAGAATTACATCTTGCTTCTGGTATCCTAGCCTTTTGACAAGGCCTCGTGACTCTGGCTATTTTCCACCCAAATCAGCGGCTGAGATGAATCTAGAGACCAGTGGTGAACGCGCGATCGAGTGGCGGTAGCTGCGCTACTCGCTCTTGCGTTCACTCGGGTTTTCGCGATTAGTCTCTTTTTAGTCGTTCGGCGTCTTTAAGACATGTGACCTTGTTTAAAGGCTACTGGTAACCATGCTAATTATCATACAGTTAAAGGGATATTTGATTTCTGTTTTCAGACTGCAAATGCCTTTAAAGTGCATGGTTATTGCTTTTATTCTTATCTATGACATTTCTAGTGCAATTTTAGAACCTAAAATTGCTATGAAGGTAATTTTAGACCCCAAAATGTGTGAAATTTAGCCAATACGATCATACCAATTCAGCTCCACTTTCAAAAAAATACGGTGACCGTTAATTAATTATTTAATTAAAAATAACAATACATGGTCCGGCTGGTTGTGCGTAATATAATCAACACGAAAATGCCAACATCGGCATTGGCTGAAATACGACGTAAAATGCGCTATTTCGTTTTTTCAACGGCTTTTTCAAATTATCTAATATTAGTGGTGGTAGGCCTATACACAAGTATTAGAAATCGTTATATTTATGGATAATTCAGCCTTCTCTGAACCGATTTTGATAAAACGAAGATGATTTTGCATTTAAATTGTATGTTCTTTCAAATTTAACACTCATTTTTTTATTATCTCACAAAAAATTATTTTGTGTAGCGTCCTCTGCAACAGAACTCAACTCTCCCTTTAACGACGAGGACAGAGCAGTAGTCGGCGACGAGGTGAAGGAATTAACACTATGGGATTACCAAGAGGAGGTCCTAACTCCAGCATGGAAGGGACAAAACGCCATGGTGGTCTTGCCAACAGGGACAGGAAAAACAGAAGTCGCCATCGCTCTTATAAATCGTCTGTTCTCGGCCCGCTACCATGTAGGGGCCACTAATCATCGAAGGCAGAAGAGTGTGTTCGTAGTGAACAAGGTTAAATCATTGATTCACATTTCGATCTTGTAACGACCATAGGGCATCATATAAGTATTGGATATTAATCGTAACTTATTTGCGATTGATATCAATCGCAACTATGTACATAAGAGATAGGAGACTGAAAACTTGCGATTGATTGGAGGACTTGCGATTGATTGTGATTGCAACTCTTTATGTGACTGGGTCCAGAACATGGTAAACAGGTACAATGTATAGGTTCCTTTATATTTGTCTCTCAACTCCTCTTTTGTATAATAACCCATTGTAGAGGAAGGAAGGTCCTTTCGAAGTAGTCATATCTTATAATAGTAAGTAATTACCAAGAACGACCCTCTTCATTTTATTTTTTGCAAGGATCTCTAGTCAAACAAGAAATATCCTTCATTATTCTCATATATGAGGATCTCTGTACAATTTTTTAGTAATCATACATAATTACATGTATCTATATAGAAGACAGTGGGTGAATCTTTAAGAGCCCCTGAAAAATGAGGATAAAATATATAATGCAGTGAACAACTTAAAACCTTCATGCCTTCAAGCCGTACGTCGGTCCCCTGGTTGATTACAAATTACGGTCACGTCATGCTTTCATAGCAGTCAGGGAAAAACAAACCATCATCATAACAAGACCCTTCGATCTGCTACAGGTTCCCCTAGTGAAACAACAGAAGGACAGGTGTCTGAAATACTTGAGGGGAAAGTGTGAGGTCGCTGGAACTAGCGGTGAAGAGTTGAACGATGCGTCATTGGACAGCATCATCGATACCAACGACATCACCGTCTTGACGGCCCAAGTGCTCATCAACGCCCTCAAAGATAAGAACACTAAGCTCCAACTCTCTGACATTGCACTCCTTGTCTTAGACGAATGTCACCACTGCCAGGTAATATTATTTACTTGGATGTTACATTTTCTAATTCATTCGAATATTTACCCACTTGTTTCAATTAAATGTATCAGGGTGTTTGCCGGGTGTTTGGGGTCAATAGGAATACGTTCTATGACATATGTAAAATGTGTTTACCTGCATAGTTCGGACGTGTGTGGTTCATGCCTCGCCAGACGATTACGATCGAGTAAGGTATTTAAACAACAGACATCGTTAATGCCACGTGTTAAATACCTTCAATTGTACCCACTTGGCAATTGTGTCTCTTTCATTTTCTTCTATGATGATTAAGTTTTGTCGAATTCTGTTACATCTTGATTGGTTTAATACATAACTATGTCTCATTCGGACTTAAAATGTTATGGATACCTATGAAACTTTTTTAATATTCATGTGTATTTGATTAAACCAGCACTGTTTGTTCAGCACTGTCATACTAATTGTTTATTATAATTACTTTTTGTCATCATAGTTTGGTTGAAGGTCATAAATGATTAGGTAAATCATGAGTTTGGTGTTACGCTCGTTTAATGATTGCCCTATGCCTGCGTCACATACCCAATGGTCTTCGGCCGAATTAGTGGATCGCCAGAAAGTCGCCGAATTGCAAACCCGCCGGACAGTTGAGATTATTTTTCGCTTGAAATCTACCCTGTCACACATTGGACGGGGTTCGGTAGGTGCTCTTTGAACACTAGTGATCAGAAATCGCCCGGCGCCCGTCAGTAAACAAACGGGAGCCGGGCGAAGACCGCTCGACATATATAAAGGCGGGCGCCGTCCGAGTTTCGGTCGATGATCAATAGGGATTTCGGTGCCCGCCCACCGAACAGCCGGGCCACGAGCGAGAGTGCTCCATGTAACGCCCCTGCCTGGCGTCCTCCGACACGTCCGCGCCTCGAATATACAGGACATTCAACAAGTTCGTACAAGACAGCTTCTCCAGCACCGAGGTATATTATTATAAGTATCTCAGAATGCAGAGGATACCCGAGGGGCATAATTCTCAAGTTGACAGGGGGAGCCCGGCCGGGGCCCGCAAAAGCCTTCCGACGGCGGTCCGACACCAGCACGGAGCGCGATCGAAGCACGCCCGACTTTGTACAAGTCGGTCAGGATACAAGAGGGGGTCGTCCGAGTATTGTAGGGAGCCCATGCGGCGGCCGTGCAGCTCTGTTGACCTCCGTACAAATTTAAGGCAAAAAAATAGTCTTAAATCGTCGGATTAATTGCCGCCCGAATATCTGTTTACGTGCTCTGCGACCTCAAAATTCGCCATTGGAATATTGCTGAATTGCGAGCAAATTGTGGTACCCTGCGAACGTCAGCCGACCCTAAAAAACGCGACGGAGCACGCAGTGATCGAGCAGACACCGGCCATATTCCTAGCGAAAATGCCTTTTTGAACTCGCAGAGAAGTCGGGCGGGACTCGTTTTGGATATGTGACGCACAGTGACGGCCCCTTTATAGTAACGGTATTTGTAAAGTTTTCTGTTGTGTACGTGGCCAGGACGATCAATATCTTTTTATATGTCATCACGTTTAGATGTTGATTTTATTGAAGACTGGACGTCACTGGAGAAGATTCATTGTTGTAAATGGTATTAATAAACACTTCTAGTTTTCTTTTGATATAATTAATTCCCAAGTCAGAAGGAGCTTATAATTGTCATGTATTTATCTTTTTATGTCTGTTCAAACAACAGAAATCTGATCCATACAATGTTCTGATGGCGATGTATAGAGACCTAAAGCTAAACTCTCCGAAACTTCCGCGACCACAGGTAATGAATAATTACGATTTTCATTTGGGTTGTTAAATGAATAACCCAATGTACATTACTTCATTTAGTCGTTATAGTATACAATGGAATAGACTACTAACCCTTTCATAATATATACGATTATGTGCATCCATTTCTTATTTTCTATTTTATGTTTTTTAAATCTTTTTTAAAAATGTTATTTTCTTTTCATTGCCAATCTATCTATTTGATTTATAATTATATTATTATTTGCATTTATAGTCATTCTTTTATATGAAGAGAATTTTCTTATATATTATGTATTTGTTTCGTTTAATGTACATAATATATCCTTGCTATTTGAAACATATTTCTTACCTACTTAACATGAATAAGATACTTGGACTGACAGCATCACCTGGTGTTGGGGATTCGAAGAACATCGTGGAGGCTGAACGCTACATCACAAAGCTCTGTGCTAACCTAGATTGTAGAATATCACGACCAAAGATCTATGCTGACCAGCTTAATGCGAGGAGTAACTCACCCCAGGAAAGTAAGTTGATTTTATCATTATTCTTATAGAAATCCTCATCTGTTTCAACGCGTTACCACCTCAGGATTCCAAACCATCCTAGGGATTTGGAAAATCTTGGAAATTACTTAATTTTGTTGAATCAGTGAAAAGTCAAGATATTCGAGAAATATTTATCACTCGAATTAGGTAAAAAGAAGGGAGGGCATATTTTTATGAACTTATAGGGACACTGAACTCTACTTGCCAATGGGTAATCTTCTTTTTGCCCTCAAATATTTAAGTATATATATATATATATATTATATGTGTGTGTGTGTGTTTGTGTATAGATGACTTTTAGGGGATTAATACAATATATTATTGATATATGACGTTTAGGGAGTTATTATGTACAAAGACTTTCCAAGTGAAAATGAAAGTGGTTGAATTATGTAGTTTAATTATGCATATTCTTGTTCTAGATGCTTTAAAAGCGAGTAAATATATTGTAATTTGATGTTTTAAAGGAATCATACTTGTATATACATATATATATATATATGTATAAAATACCTGGTGAAAACGGTTTCTAGGAACTGATAACTTTGTAAAAAACTTTATCAATAATAAATGTATAATGTTTCCATTCATCGTCGACCAATCAGTTGCCACCGCAAAGTTGCTCAAAAATAGAAGTGTTGCAAGGTGACAGTCAACACATTTAATTTCTTTTTCAGAGGAACGTAAAGACTGATACATTGTGTTTCTTCTTATCATACAGTTCTGATAATAATGAAAGGTAGACCTCTTGAAGATCCTTTCTTCCGTGAGATAAATGTCATCATGGAACGCATCGAAGCTAAAATCAAACTCTCGGAAGGTACCCTTTTTCTATCTCACTGACATTGAAACCAAATACCGGTGTTTTGTTTTTTACCCAATCATAATTTACAGAATACTTAACTGAATTTTAGAGATTTACTAAACATATATCTAACAAAATATTTCAAGTGAAGATAAAAATGGTTTTGATTATGTAGTTGAATAATGCATTTTCTTCCTTATAGATGCTTTAAAAATGCGACCATATAAATTGAAGTTTAATGTTTTAAAAGAGAATAAATATAACAAGGGTAATGGTAATATTCTGTTGCGTCGTTACTTAATATAAACACAAACCGCTCAATATATGAAAATAATAATATCAAAAAGTGAAGTAGCGAAATCCCCCAAACGAATAGGGTAATTACAATTGCTAATTGATTACAAGTACAAAAGATGAATTACGAGTGCTTATTATTTTACACAGCCGGAAGAGCGCTGATGAAGGAAAATGACGAATTCACTAAATTGGTATCTCGCCGTGGTACGCAAAGCTATGAACAGGGTGTGCTCAATTTAAAGAAGAAGATTCAACAAAAAATAGAAAATCGAGACAACAGGAGGGAACTAATGACCTGTGTGAACTACCTAAGGGTAAGCTAACGTGAAGATGTTTTTTATCTTCAATTTATTTTTTAGTGATTTATTTTATATGCAAATAGGAGGTGTATTTCAACAATATTGCAATATAAATAGTGATATATACGGAGATTTATGTTAATATAAAGAGAGATAATCATAACATATAAATACATATCACTTTAAAAATTCTAATTAGTATAACAAGTTGATATCGTAGCAGCTTTACAAAAAAAATGGAGACACTATGAGTTTGCTTAACACTCGGTCGTAACATTTACAAGAAGATATTATAATGGAGTCATCGCAATGGTTCTCTGTTTAGGAATACAACAACAGCTTATTCATAAATCGTGATGCACGTACGTCAGATGCCATCTCCTACATGGAGGACTACATCAAAGAAGAAGAGAGGAGCAATCCTTCAGGCTCTGCTGATAAGAGCCTAAAGAAAATGTTCAGAGGTTGGTGATCAATTTACCGATTAGGATTGTTTGTATTTTAGAATTATTTGTTTAGAACAATATCAAGAACTTAAAATACACAGGGGTCAATGCATGCTTATTATTATTTATTTATTATATTTTTTATTTATTGAAACCCAAGGGTGGCTTAGTCAGTATTTTATACATTTTATTCTTTAGGGGCCTGTACATATAAATACATGTACACGAAACATGAATGATTATAAGAATAAAGTTGTATTGTGGATTGCGAGTTTCACCGATACTTAAACAATTCTTACTTCTTACTTACCGAGTTGTGTCTCTCTAACTTTTGACTTGTTGTCAACATTATTGGCTCTATGACCTGCTTGAAAAAGTGTCACCTTTGTTTTGATAGTCAGCATTTGACCCAGGACACTTAGTTTACCTTAAATAGAGGTATATAACACCATCTGTTTTAAAAAAATAGAATATTGCAATGTCCGCCCAGGATAATTAACGATTGGTAGTAGGGTCTGCAAACCCATTACAGGAAGGAAAACATTTTTGCTGTGGCAAGACGCCCCTACTGTCTCAGATTAATTCATATTTTTTCTTAGGAATAGTATTCACGCGCAGAACCCTTTCACTTGTTGGTCAATGAATATTGTTCGTTGTTTAATGTATTCCAAACCGTCTGCATTAAACTGAAATACTGGGTCATCTAGTAGAACTGTTGATTATTTGTTGATTAATAATATCTAGATACATATTTTCTACTCAGATATTAATACTTCATATTCTTGTTAAGTCCGTAATTTGTCCATTTTAGTCAGTACTCTTATCAAGCTTTGTTTAATCTTGAATGTCCAGATAACCTTGAGACTTTAAACCGAATCGCCAATCTGCATGCCATCAATCCCGTCTTGAATGAGCTTGGCAGGCAACTGAAGAAAGCGTATGCACGGAATGAGGAATCCCTTAGCATCATCTTTACAAAGACAAGAGCGTCTGCCAAGGCTCTGGAAAAGTGGATCAATGAAGACCCTGATCTGAATCACATCAATGCTGGCAAATTGACAGGAGGTGGTAATCAAGGTAGAGTTGTGATTCTGTTCATTTTTTATAATTGGACAACGTCTTAAGATTTAATCATTAATCCCAATTTCGTACGAAGCACGAAGTTCATGGCACCGGATAGATATAACATGAAACAAACAAATGAAGAAAAAAAGTCTATTGATGATTTTCACTTCTTTTACATATACATGTATATACAGTGCGTTCCACAAAAAACGAAACCGAGAATTATCGATCAATAACATTTCCATAACATTTCAAGTCCGAATGAGTAATAGTAATGTATTAAACCAATCAAGATGTACCAGAATTCGACAAAACTTAATCATCATAGAAAAAAGACACAATTGCCAATTGGGTACAAATTGAAGGTATTTAACATGTGGCACTAACGATGTCTGTTGATTAAGTACCTCCTCGGTCGTAGTCGTCTGGCGAGGCATGAACCACAGACGTCGGAACTATGCAGGTAAACACATTTTGCATATGTCATAGAACTAATTCCTATTGACCCCAAACACCCTGATACATTTATTTGAAACAAGTGGGTAAATATTCGAAAGAATTAGAAAATGTAACATCCAAGTAGATAATATTACCTGGCAGTGGTGACATTCGTCTAAGACAAATTCAGATACCGTCCGCCAAATTACTTTTGGGTTTCCTCTCTTAAAATTCATTTTAATCACTCATGCGTGAAATATGTATTAAATGAGTTGCATCAAATGCAAGAGGAGGATCTAAGTTTTCCAAATATGTGTCATTTATCAATTATAAATGTGATTAAGTTATGATAAAACATCGATAATTCTCGGTTTCGTTTTTTCTAGGACGCACTGTATAGAGACAAGCAACATAATCAGTAACTTAATCAATTCCATATAATCACGGACAATAAAGCTATGATGAATGATATATAATGTATAAGTCGCTTCAATACATTGACGCACAGCATATCATCATCGTGGTAGCTTGTAGTGACTGCGGAAAGGGATGACAATTTCTAGGTTTCAAGGTTTCAAAGTTTTAACTTTTTCCAGTTAAGGTCAGTTCATTTATTTAACACATTCATAAAAAGCATAGCCGTCAAAATACACAAAAACATATCCACATTATAATAGCAAATAGGAAATAAACATAAACAGCAGCAACTTCGTATGAACTCTTTGGTATATGCGAGAAGACAGAAGTCTTATTGAAAGCTAAGACTTGTCTTCTTTGAGGTCCACTAACCAACTGGATTATTCAGATTGTACCCATCTTTATCTTACACATCCTAGGTATGACGTCAACAGAACAGAATAGGAACCTGCAGTTGTTCAAGGATAAGAAGTACAGGATCTTAGTTGCCACATCGGTCGCAGAAGAAGGTCTGGACATTACGGAATGCAACATGGTCTTCAGATACAACTACGTGACCAGCGATATTGGTTATGTCCAAACTAAAGGTATAGGCCTCACTTTTCAAGTTCGCTACAGCTGTTACATATAGTGTCCATATACACGCACGACGAATATTTGATTCCATAATAAAATAACAAATCCTTTGCAACAAGATAATGAAAAACCTTTCTCAAAACGACTATAAACCTACTGTTTAATATTTAATTCCTTTGACTCAAGATGATATGTTGGTAAAAAGGGGTATGAAGCAGTGATTACGGCATGAATGACATTGACAGTCGCAACTCTTAGATTTTGATATGAAGGGTGTGTCCGCTAACACTTAAAGTGCATGCCCTAGGAATCGGCAAAATTTATAAAGATCTCTCATTTGAAATGGAGTAGGCATCTGCAAACCGCTGAAGTACATGCTCTTGGAGATAGCCAAAATAGATTGGGCTGGCACATCACACTACCCCCCCCCCCCCCCACCATACCAAACTCTGGATATGCAATTGGAGTATAGCCAGTCATGCTATTTCACATAACTTCATTTTGTTTTGTAGGTCGAAGCCGGTCCAAATTTAGCGGGAAAATCTTCGTCATTGTGAATTCCGACCTCCAGCTTCAGGATCGTGAGCTCAAGAACATCATACGGGTGAAGATGATGAACGAGGTTGTTCAAAGCATTGCTGATTCCACATTAGACAATCAAAGAGCCTTTGATGATCGGGTGAGACATAATTATAACATTGCAGGATGAATATGAAAAGGATCGTCAGTTTCGTGTATAATCCTATTTCCAAAAATGTTTTCGTTATTGGCCTACAGGAACATTTCCAAACTTATTGCACATAGAAAAAAACCGTACACTGACTTAATAGAGTGACTACAGTGAATGTAATAATACGAAAAATAACCTCTTTGTAGGATAAATTGAATAACTCTGCAATTCTGTCGAGGACAAGAAACATTAAGAATTTTTGTTTTAATCAGCCAGCAAAAATGCATGTATTAATGCATTAAACCTTTTTCAGACTGCAAACGTTTTATCTGAGTGTTGCTTTTTATTGTTTTGGGGTCGATGTATGAGAATAAACTAAACATTAACAATATTGCAATTATTCGTTTTTTAAAGAAAGTACACGTGTGATTTGATATTTCTCTTTCATACATTTTTATTCCCTTTCTTTAGATTCTGAGGGAACAGAAGAATGATCAGAAAGAGCGACAGCGGGAGGAAGCTCTTGCGCGAATCACCAAAGTAATCAAAGTAGAGAAATCGGGCATAGTCCTCTATTGCATCAAGTGCCTCAAAGAGGCCTGCAGTCTAGATGATATCAGGTGCATCAAAAACATGCACCACGTCGTCATCGACGACCTCTTCCTGGACAAGACGAGGCTCGTTGATCTCAAGAAGCAGCCAGTCGTCGACGACTTCAAGTTCATGCAGAAGATCCACTGTGGCTATTGCCAGAGTAAATGGGGCAAATTGATGGTGTATCAGCAGCAAAAGTATCCGTTGATTGATATCAAGAACTTTACGCTCATGGATGACAAGCGTAAGAAGTGGTCTCCCAGTGCCTGGAAGGAAGTCCCTTTCGTGATCCGTTCGATTGATCCGGATGATCTTGGAAATCAGAACAATTTCTCTACAGCTGAGAATCCAGAAGGGGGTCAGGAGAAGGGAGAAATCGAGGAAGACGACGACCTCATCGAGTATTCAAACATGATGCAGATTGACTAATAGATGCCGTGAAGAGTGACTCAAAAAGGGGCCACAATATGAAGTTTGCAGAATAGACAATTATATATATATGATTTTTATGACATTGCAAATCAAGAACTATTTTACCTAGAGACTGAACTTGTAGGTGTCCAAAATATCTCATTCGTGACTGATAATCATGCTACACACAATGCAATAATGTCAAAGATATACGTGTAGGGAAGTCGTTGTGATTTGAATGAAACTATTTAATTGTAAATCTATAGTATACCAGTTTCAATCCACAATACCTGATATCATGTATAATGTGTTTTTTATATATCCGTCATACACCATTATAATAGATGGATGTATTGAAGTATTTTTTAATAATATTTTAAAGGATGCATCGAAGTTAGTAATATAGTAATAATGACTGCTTTAGGAGACATAGCTGTTTTTATACGCTCAAGGGGAGGTTACAATCGTGCTATTTGTATGGAGAATTTCACGTACCCAATTCGCACACACACAGTGTATGGTATCCGCGCTCGCTCAAACCAGATTATAGCACGTGAACCAATGGGTATTTCAGCAAGATTGAACTATTTTCCCGGTAACTGGAATTTTGCCGGGATTTTACTGATTTACTCTACAACTATTACATAATTTTGGCATTTTTCGTTTATTTACGGGAATGGCTAAAATCATGACTGCAATTTCGACCAATCAGATGGCTGGATTTCTTAAGTGAGGTATATAACTAGTAATATCATACAGATCTTCTCTGATACCTTATAATCTAAAAGCTAGGAACCTTTTAATACATTATGTATATAGTAAAGCAAATAATTCAATTCGGATAATCCACCGTTACGGCAATACACAATTGATAGTTAAACAGTTGAAATAAAAATCCCTGAAATCACTTCTTCACTATGATAAGTTTCACTTCTTTTTATCGGAAGAAATACAATTGAAATCGGTCATAGTGATGAAGTGAAATCTCAATGATCTTTATTCAATTGTTTCAATTGTTTAATATCTTAATTGTGTAGTATCTAAAACTTATTTCTGTAAAGAGTCTCATCTCCAGACCAAATTTAACCTGATTCCAAGAAATGCCTGACCAACCGCTTTTTATCAATTAAATATTTTTGTTTAGGAACTTGTCGGTATGGTGTTGGGCTGTTATTCGTCGGGTGTCTGTCTTATTTATGTGACCGACGTAAAATTCCCGAAATATTATTATCATTATTATTAACTTTTTATCCATAACACCTACGACAAATATCAATGTTTCGTCTGCTCATTGAAGAGCCCTGATCAGATATGTCTAGAATTGAAACAAAATTGATTGTGTTTCGTCCTCAATTTGGTAGTTTTGGGACTATACATAGCCATTAAATCCATGAGTTCAGTATATATTAGTTCATTTTTTAAGATATATTGATCATGCACGATAAATTAAATACATAAGTCGGCATCAAGATTATTCTCTCGATATTACCTTAAAGTACAGTACGATTTACATGCAACAATGGATCCAACTCAATAAAATCAATATGCTGTCAATCATTTTACAAAAAATGTTGTAGAAACTTGCCTAGCCTTAGGCATTTCCAATGTGGCGTAAATACAGAGTAATGTTGTAGTTTGTGTACTAGCACATGTTGCACATTATAATAAGACATTGCATGCATCTCTTGATATATTAATATGCGATTTTCATGTCTGTCACTACTTTTCGCTATCGCAGTTCCACTCAAAGCTTACCAGTTTTGAAAGAAATAATGATATAATTGTTGCTACACCTTTTCGGAATCCATTCATTGCCAATACTTATGTTACCTTAATCAAGGGTTGTCTTCTCGACAAATCCTCATGGTTTTTTTATGGCCACCCAATTCCAATAATGCTCTATTTTATGTTGTTATCTGATGTATCGCTTTATTGTTTTATAATTTTACCTTATTTTGTATTCTTGATTGATTTATACTCTGATTATGTCATGATTGTATTCTGTTTTGTATATTTTATTGGAATTGAACAAACTGAACTGAACTGAATTGAATACAGAAGTTATGTCTAAGACGTGTTATTGTTAATCTCATGCCACGTGTCTTTGCCGACACTGAAAGCAAAATATGTTACTAACAACGGGCTATAAATCTTATAGACAGATGAATTTGTAGCTATGTTTTTATTACTAATGCTATTATTTGTTGGCCTATCTATCACGGCTAAATCAAACAATTAAAAAAACTCATTGTATATAACGAAGAATGAAGATTAGTAAACTTTGACATATTCTAGTCTTTGTGTAAATATAATAGTGATAATGCATTGCACGTGAAGTTCGAGATTATAGAAGCGTGTAAATACTCATGTGTCAACATTTTAAAGAAAAACAGTGGTAACATTTGTGTGTGTTTTTTTTTCAAACATATTTTACATCCATTAAAATTATTGTTTGGATAGCTTGATACATAATAACCAGCTATCGGCTGGTTCGAAAACAACTATCGCAAACATTGTAATCATAACATGCAATGTATGCATATCATTGTTTTTTTTTTTTTCATCGGTCGTGGTTCTAAAGAACTCTGTTGTTTCTATACAATGTTCTTGTACTCATTGGCTACTCGACACGTACCAAACGCGCTGTTCCAAGCTGCTGCCAAACTTGGACGAAGAAAGTTCTTTATGTTAGGCATATTGATGGGCATGATGGGGGTTGCGAAGTCACATAAAATGGAAAGACATAAGGTTGCACACCCGTAAGTGAAAAGAAGATTATACAGGAAAAATCCGCTTATGTATAATATACCCACGGACTACTATTTCCGAGGACCCCCATACTTAACCTTAAACCTGGAGGTGATCAAGAGGTTCGTAATGTTATCATTCTTCTTCTTCTTCTGTTTATCTTCAAAGGTTTATGCAGTCTATTGCGAATTACCAGTTGTGTATACAGGCACTCAAAACACCAGGTATACACCTTACTCTTTGCGAGAAATGTAGCGTGTTACTTCACTTGCACACAACCACATGCACACACTGGCAATTTTCTTCTCTTTGTTCCTTATGTTTTTTTTCCCCACTTTTTATTTAGATACTTTCTGAAGAAAAACATATTGATACGTGACACTCTATTCTCCTACATACTCCTATAACAGCGCCATGTGCCCCCTTACATTATGAAATATTATTTTTATTTGATTTTTTTTTTGTACTTTGATTTTGCAATAACTAAATAAACATCTGCTACATACGGAGCTCCAGTTAGCGTTCTGTCAGAGACACAGAGTGTTTTACCCCTGAACCCGAGCCTGCATCGAGAGCATCTCGGTGACAATCATTTGTTCTGCTCATCAGCACGGGACTCGAAACCAACGAGCAAAACAAAAGTCATGAGAATCAGACGACGATCTGACTGGGCCACAGTGTTTGTCCTAGCATGGTTCTAGGGAATAGCTTCCATCGTTTGTCCAAGAAAGAAACTATGGGCAGTTGTTCGGGGGGGGGGGGGGGGTCATGAAAGCAATAAGCATTGTCCGGCTGGGTGAATGTATTTCTTATATGATACGGTATTTGATTCCGACCATAATGTGCGATTAGGCCGACACAAAGAGCAAGGAAAGTATGTTCAAAGCACATTTTTAATATTGAAAGTCTTTAAAGTGATATTGTGTAAGTGGCCAAAACATTTCGAACAATGTGTGCAGCGCTTTGGAAAGGTACTATGAATATTTTGGATTGGATCTGAAAATATTGACGGATAGAACAAAGTTATCACTCAATTTCATACGATTTTAACTTAAGATCGACACAACTATGTTCTTATGCGATACCTACCATTTTCTCTTAGAAAAAATATTTCAAATGAAAACAATTGCATCTAAATGAAAAAAAATGATTTATTCAATTTGTAGTAATAATGATGTTTATGTATTCTAGTACGAGCCCTGCAGAAGTCAGCTTACCATTAAGTGCATCGAATCCAGGCGC